>NC_071470.1:74832617-75132617 GCF_028500815.1 Rissa tridactyla
TAATACAAAACTCACAATTTCCCTCTAACTAAAAAAGAAGTTTGTTTGTCTGTTTGTTTAAAGTTTGGCAGAAAAGAAAACAAGTTACTAAACTGTGGTTCAATCTTGAACCAGATAATGCATCATGAAGAAAGCTAGTTTTAAGAAAATATTTACTTTTTAAAATTATTTTTCAAATAAATGATAGGGGTAGAACTGGACATTCAAAACAAATTCTGTCACGTTTTTATAGTTCTAACAAAACAGTAGTTTTCTGACATTCACCCATACTAAACACTGACACATGCATTTTACCTATTTTACATTACTGTGTTTTTAAATTTAAAAAAAACAGTGGAAAAACCTTTTTTACCTTTAAATTTGACCATAACACATTAATTCAAATCACCTGAGCATAGCTGAACACAGCCCAATTCTCAGAAATACTTTAAAACACCCAAAAAATTCTTTACCTTGGTGCAGAGCTTCCCCAGGCTCCATGCTTGTCTGTTAGAATATTGATAATTTTCTGTATTAGTTGAGTTGCAGTCACCTGGTCTCGGTACTTAGCTGCCATTATCAAATGATGACACATTTTTTCTTCTTCCCGTTTGTCTGCAGAATACTGGGCACAGAGCGACTAGGAAGAAAATAAAGACTTCATTACTTTGCATTTTAACTATATCATCCAAAGGAACTTTGAAGTATTTCATAATTAATTACTTATACACAACCCTTGAGAAGCAAGAATTAACCCCATTTTACAGGTGTGAGAATTGAGGCACTGTGCAGCTGCCCACAGTAAATCTGTCCAGAGCACCCAGCAGAGGATCTTGGTTTGTTACGAGTTCTTCAATCACATAGCACACGCGCTCTGGATTTAGCAAATGCCAACACGTTAGTAGCCTGATTACATAATAAAACATATAGGTACAACCACTTTTATTTTATAACAAAGGAAGTGAATAGCATTATAAAAACAAAGAGGCAAGTTTGAGAATACTGAATGCCAGCTAGCTGATCACTCCACTGCCATGACTCTTCATTAGATTTGGGTAGCCAACTACTTGCTGTTGTTTGTATAAATATATAATCATAAAAAATACGGAGAAAATCCACATATGTTCAGATAGACAGAAGACAAAATGCATATGAAGACTGAATCAATCTTTACCAGATGCCTTCTTGAAGTTGAGCACATTTGCAGGCCAGCATGGGAAAGTTTATTATTTTTCTACCTGTTGTACACCCGTTGTACAAACACCTTCTGTTTGCCGAGGTACTCAAAACCAAATGCTAGCAAACAAGAACTGGAAGTCAAACCTACAAACAGAACTCAAAACTACTAAATGTTCTTTGTTACAACATTTTCTTATCATTTTGGGTTTTGTTGATCTTCTGAAAATTTGTCTGTTAATACAGAACTCAAAAAAAAAAAAACGGCACCAAATTTAGCTCACCCCTTCATCAAACCACCGTACATGAAGACCCACAACAAATTCAAATATTGGTGGCAACAATGAAGGCTTTTCCCCACTTCAGCACTCCCTGTTTCTAATTTCAGTTTTCATCTGGCAATTCCACAGATCGCGTATGTCAGACAAAGCATTTCAGCCTTTGTCAATGATTGGATTATTCTGTGATCTAGTTAGTAGAATGGACACAAATGTCTGCCTAACAACAAAAAAAATTGCTTTTTCTTTGTGAAGCACAGCTGATGCAGACACTAGTACAATTATTTCTCAGAGCTTAGATAACAGCACAATATCATAATGCTTTTTATGCTTAAACCAGTAGCAATGCTTTTTCTATATAAATCTATCTATACACACAAGCATTAGAAAACTGCTGCAAATAAAAACATAGGCAGGCTACGAATGTTATTGATATATGTGTATACACAAATATATATGTGTCATATAAAGTGAGAGAAAGATAGGAAGAATGTGGAAAAAACACAAGTAAAATAAAATTTGGGGTTGTGTAGATTTTCATGTACATTAGAAAACAAAAACATACTTACAGATTAATAAATTTTAAAGACCTACTTTAACACTTGTAAATATATTTACAAATTTTCTCATAATTTTTCCCACATCTTAGAGCAATGCTCACCTGATGAGCAGACATCCAGAAGGAGTGAAGAATGAGCGGCTGACTTTCCAAGTCAATGAGACATCAAAAATTGGCTTTTGTACTCCTACATGAAGCACTCTGCCACCTCTCTTCACAAAAATATAAGACGGCTAAATCGTAGCCAACACTAAACACAATTTTTCTAGCTCTTTTTAAATACACCTATCTTTTCCAATACATTAATCTATTTTGCACCCATGATGATTCTGAGTTCTTTTCAGCACTTTGTAAATGTTTCATAAGCTGTTATTTTTAAGTTGCCTGAAAGGGCAGAATTCTAAAAACAAGTGTATAAGGTAAGCTAAGTAGTAAAATGTTTTAAAGTGCTCTTTAATGGATCCTCCTTTACAATTTGAACAGCAACTTTTCATATCTGACATAAAATCCATAGATATAAATCACATTAGAGGGTTATTCTTTCCCCATTATCAATCTCTGTCTCTTTATGGAACATTAAAGTCACATTTGACCTTAAAACATGATAAAATGGAAATCAAACTAGAATGTTTTGTAAAAGATATAATGAACTTGTACCTCTTTAAAAAAAAGTCTCTTTATGATGTAATTTTGAACGCATCCTTCATTAAATACCAACGAAGATTTTCAAAATGTAGCTGTGACATTCAAATGAAGCGAAAAATGGTATTTTATTGTCCTGACAACTTCCACAAAAACAGAATCAGCCTGTTACAAAATGGAAATGCATAGGACTCCACTTTTCAGCAAATTCAACATTTAATATGAATAGAAATTTGCAACTACCCATCAAAATTGAGAGACTCCCACATGCACCGATGCCATAAAATTGTAACATCACTACAGGAGGGACTTTTAACCATAGCACACTCCTTACAGGACATATTTTACAAACAAGAACAGAAAGAAGCTACAGTTCTGCCAAATATCTGGCACACGTGTATAGTTACTAACTTTAAGAATGGTTTGCTAGAATAATCGTACAGGTGGCTCGTCAATTGTTCAGTGGTTCCTACCCACAATATATGCCAAATATTCAGAAAAAAAAAAACCCAAACAAACAAAAAGCTATTTCTCCTCGTCCCTCTCTCAAATAATTTTTAATACAGGAGTGAAAAAAGATTGGCTTCAGCAAAAGGAATGGAGACAGACCAATCCCAAGGTAGCTGGTCACCACTAGACTGTTCTGAAAACACTAAAAAGTCTCCATTTCTCTACTGTATTTTTTGATTTTTCAGATGCCTTCAGGCTCACCTGATCCACTACTTTCAGAGATGCAATACCAGGATACTGAGTGGTAAATGTTAATACTTCACCCTAAATCCCAAGTATTCCATTTATGTAAAATAAAAATCCAGCCTGATTTCTGTTTGTGCACAAACTCAAAAATATATTTTTACAGTTTTGTTTCTTCTTTATTGTTTGATCTCTTGCACTTGCAATATGCACCTTGTCATGCTTGAATATGGTTTTACAATTAGATATACAGTTGCATGCAAATGAATTTGTCAAACCTTCCTTCCACTAGTCCTTTGGCCTACATAATTTTTGTTATCTGTCTGGGCAAGTGTGTAATGTAAGTATAATCACAGAAGCACTGCAGTCACACTCACGATGAAACAAAAAATGCTGAAAGGAGAAAAACGTATTTTCATATATACACTACAGAGGTTATCTACAAAAAGTCTTAAATTCAGTAGCTGTTAAAAGTTTTACAAAGGGGAAGCGTATTAAAGCAGAATCCTTTGACACAGCACAGAGCAGAGGAAAGACCCTTGTTCTCTACCCCTTCATCCAGGACGGAACAGAAACCTCTTTCCCATTATCACAGAGTGGAACAGGGTTTTTTCCTCTCTCCCGTTCCCTGCTTGGACAAGTCTGCAGGCTATTTGAACATGTAGGTTATCTGAAGATTTATTTTTAAGGAACAGTAATTCTAAAGGAGCACAAGGTCATCCAAAAGGCAAGTTATAGATATGAAAACACAATACATTCTGTATGCAGGAAATATTCCAGAAATACTACTGCAAAATACTGACAAGGTGGATTAGTCTATTTTGCCTGCCTATATTTCAGTGGAGGATTGATCTAGTGTTTTCAGAACTATTTTATCTTTGATCTTTATAAAAATGTCAAGTAAAAGATTTCCTCTGCATAGTACCATCTGCACGTGCACCTCTGCAGTCCCAAAATTCTAATGTAATGCTTTCTATAAACTCCAAAGAACTTTAATAGTGTAGGGGTTTTAAAAGCAATATTGCACTTTTTTACTTTTATTCTTCAACTCAGAGATTACTGAACTCTTTTACATATACCAGTTCCTTTGCCTAATTTGGCTAAAAGCTACTTGCTTTGTGAACGACCTGTCTCAAACGGTGTCATTTAAGAGGAAAAGTCATCCATAAGATAACGCACAGTCTTGCCACTAATGCAGATTCCCTACAAATAAGGATATTTTCGTAAATGAAAAGGAAGGAGCTCCTCAATCCTCTGTTTTCACAGATCTTTGCAAGATCTTTGCACTTGACCTCTGACCTGAGGTTTAAAGTCTGGACTAAAAATGCTACCCAGGGAAATCTTACAAAGACTCCTGAATAAGACTTAGAAAAATGAAAGCTTAAAACCTCAACAGCGAACAGAAGTCAACCAATGACAACGTCTGACAGCCACCGTCAATTCTGAAGTGATGCCTCTGTCATCCAACGACTCAAAGTATTGATTTCTCTCAGCATGAAAAAAGCTTAAGCCAATGAAATAGATATAGCATCATCCCCCCGATAATAGCCATCAAGGTTAACACCAGCAGAACACTTATCAAAGTATCTCTTCTATTTCTTCTTGTTTTAATGGACTGAACACAATGCAATGGCTTCTCATCTCTGCAACCTATAGTTTTCCAAACCTCATTTATCCACTTTTCTAGCCTTTTATCTGATTTGAAGATTAAAAAGAATCTGCATCTAAATCAGATGTTTGTAACACAAATGGTGAGGGGGGAAAAAAAAGAAAAAAAAAAAAAAAGAGTGTTTTTTGTAGCCAGACATTCCTGGTGGAAAAAAAACTCCATGCATTTAAAAATCACAAGAAGGGGAAAAGAAACGCGCAGTTGACTTAGATCACACCAAACACAGACTAGTAAAACTATGGTCATGACCAGAAAAAAACCTACCACAGTCAATTTGGGTTAGTGATTAGAGAGAAATGCAAGGATCTCAAGAGACATCTGGTTTTAATCTGTGCTGGGTCAACAGCTTTATTTTTTACCTTTAAGTCTCACAGTATTAAGCTTTAGTAAACACAACCAAACACTAGGCAACAGCACTTTTACTGAGATTCATCTTTTAAATGAACGCAATTTAGTAGAGTAGGTAAACAAAACAAACTAACAAGAGTTCAACTGGATATAAAAAACAACTGACAGGATAAATAAATAGTAAAGAGCAGAGACCAACAGCATCAGATTTGTTTTGCAGTATCTATTAGTACCATCGACTTTTTTTTTAATCTTTTTCTTTGATGCTTATCTAATTGACATGGTTTGTGTTACAGTAGAACCCTTGGATCACAGTAGAAGACAAAGCTTTACACAAACAAGTAAGAGCTCTTACTCCTAGCTAGAAACTGGCATTTGCTATACGTGCCCCGTATCATTCCAATATTCTAACTCTCTGAGCATCACTGCTAACCATTGCCATAAACAATATGCAGCGACAAATGTTCTTCTTAAGCCTAAGATGACAGTTCTTACTGTACATATGCCCAAACGCTTTGCATTCAAAGCATGCACTAGGATAGACACTTTACTCCCTCTCTCTTCTGCAAATCCAGGTTATGTCTGCATTCCCTTTATACTGTTCTTGTTTTAAAACACGCCAAGGTCCCAAAAACATTACACTTGGGCATTAAATTTGAGATCCTTTGGGTCCACATCTTCCAAGTACAAGGCATTTTTCGGGCTAGAAATAATCAAAGTACAATTCCCCTATGCTCTAGAAACAGTAAAGCTCAGCACTTCTGCACAGGTGGCTCTGTGCTCTCAGATTAGATATTAAGCAAAGAAGGAGCCAGTGATAATCTTTTAAGCCATTTCCCAACCACACTGCACCAACCTTGTGACATTCCACTGCTTCAACACCACCACAGAGATTAGGACTGTATTCACTGAAGAACTTCCAGGTCAATGCAACAAATGAATCATATCTGTGAACAACTTCTGGAACCAACAAACTCCATTATTTTTTAAGGATCATCCACTCTGTCCGACAACTGAGACATATACTTACATAATCTAAGGATTACGCTTAGTGAGGGCCAACTTCAAGTTGCACTGCTCTGATTTTTCATAACTGTTGGGTAGTTGGTTTTGCAATCTTTTCACAATGACATTTCTACACAACTTAAGTTTTAAAAAGGGGGTAAAATACCTTTTAATCAGGTGAAAACATGTATGCAAGTCTCAAAGTTGTCTAAATACAAAGAATTCTATTGCTTCAACCAAAGCAAAGCAGTATTTGATTGTTATCTTGTCTGTAACCACTAGTTAAAGATGCGTGAGCAACTTGTTACCGCCAGAAGAGGAATATAGTATTTAGTTCCCAGTCTCCAAGGTGCAGGGGAGACTGTCCTAGAGAACCGTCCCAATTCTATTTTCAATGCTCCCCAGTTTTTCTTTCTGTTTTTCTCTTATTTGCAGGCTCTTTCTCATATTACCACCCAAACTTCACCTTTTGTTCTTGTTGTTAGTACCTTAATCTAGCAATAGAATCGGGACACTTCCTCCACTCTGTATAGTATGAACACTAAGCAAGGGAAATAGTTATCATCCGCCACAATGGTGGTGCTGTCAGCTCAGGAAATATTTGCCAAATAAGTCTTGCTGTGGCTTTCAATCTATTCTTCAAGATCTTGTGAAAATCTTTGTATGACCAGGGGCCAGATGGCACATTTCCAATAAACCCCAAGAAATCAAGAGTCTGAAATGTCCTCATTCACTAACCGTGATCACCACCTCTCCAACTGCCTTGTTCCACTGAGGCACAGTATGGACCTCTGTTACCTGTAAGGCAGGTAGAAAGTAGACCAGCTATTTTGGCCCCGGCAGCCACATAATTACTTCCCTAGGATTCAGATTTCCAGACACCCTACTGCCAGCACAGTTCTTTTACAACTTAGAGCACCAAGACTTGGCACAGGAGTGACGCCTGAACAGATTGAAAGTCACATGCAGTTCAGATGGCACAGATAAACCTTAAATGAAGTCTCAGAGAGAAGGTAACACACTCTATTGAGCATTTTTGAACAATGCAACTTACTACTCAAGAAGCCCTTAAAAGTACTATATAAACAGCAATTTTTCCCAAGTTTTGTGTCAGATGAATTCTGAATCATTTTTCATAATGAAAGGGGCAAAAGGTATATTTGTGACAGTGGGGAAACAATAATACCTCAAAACATGGAAAAAATTGAAATTCTCAATGAAATAAAAAGAAGTGCTGTTTTTCAATGTTTTAATTCGGAAACATTTTGCCAACCTTCTTTTCCAAAAGAAAAAACATATCTAAATCTTAAAATAATTCAACCTCTGAGAGCACAAAGAATGGAAAAAATTAGCCAGAATGATTCAGATAAGCAGATAAACCAAAAGATAATTTGGAACCTTATTACAAAATTCCCTTTACCACTTTAATCTATAAATGTGGCTTCAGCCTTTGGCTATAACAAAGTGAAAGGCATCTGCACAAGTTAAAATTCTTTAAATTCTATAATTACCAAAGACACAGCTATAAATACTTAGGTCTATTAGCATTTAACATGACATGTTAATTGTCTCAACACCTACTTTACAGGAATGTGTACTGCTATATAGGACTCTCTTTTATTATTATATAAGAGCTTACATTCATATTATATGTAGAACACAATACAAAAATGATCAACCTACCTCTGTTGAGTTTGTTATTTATTGTTTGATATTCCTGCTGCATCACACTAAACTTTCCTTATAAATTTGCAGAACACATGCAAAGCAAACGAATTTCCAGCCAAAATCTCTACATAAACAGTTTCCAAGATTATGTAAAGTTCCAGATTTCCAAAAGACAGAAAGATTAGCCCCTTGAGATATCCCTGCAGCCTGGGGTCTGTGTTTCTATTTCTATTTCCTACATAGTTTCTCTCAAGCACTTTTCAGCTTCCCCTGGTTAGTGTCTTGGTTTGAGAACACAACTCTGATTTTAATCCAGGAGCTTCAGAATGTATTAAAATATACCAACTCATGAACAAAGAACAGAAGAATCACATTAATTTGAAATAACAAGACATTTAAGCATAATAGTTTCCCATCTTGCTATGACTGGTTGCATGCCAATGACAAGCGCATCTCTAACAAGCCTCAGTACATCAGATACCAAGTTGGTTTCAGACCTGACTGGGCTCCTTAAGATCTTACTTATGATGCTTAACGAATACAAAAAAAAAAAAAAATTGTAGTTTGCCTTTCTATAACTTTGTTCTGTACCCTGATAATAGAATCAAAGGCACGTTTTGAAAGTATTCTAGTCTGCAGTTTAGTACTTTAGTCTAGTCCTAGACATTAGGAACAAAGAGAAACATACCATCAGCACACAATAAAATCAATGTATACACAGGGATACATAATGGTAATTAAGGCAGATTTATGAACTAATCTCCTACCATTCTGCGCCAGCAACAGAAGGAGCTTTAAAAGCGTTCTGTGCCATATTTGGCAAACCTTTTGTGAAACCTCGGCTATGAAACATTCAGACACGAACACAAACTCACGACGCAAAAGGTAACCCATCTGTCCTTCACCAGCTCCTATCATGCTTGCTCCAAGAGCTAATTCAGTGGACTTGATCTCTGACAGTTCAGGTTCTTTTCAGCCTCTCACAATGGACAATGATCACTTTGACTGGCACATATCCTTGAGCAACACTGCTAAATAGGACAAACATGTTTGCTGGCAAAGTATTTCCTTCCCGCACATAGAAAAAAGGTGCCTTTAAGCCACTGCACCTTCATCTGTATCTGCAGAAACATTTTAATTCATTATTAAGGAAAAGTATTAAGGGTTGCTTTTTTTTTTGTCAGAGGAATTTCAAATTACTATCAGAGAATCTGTGAAAAAAGAAGGATTATATGGGATTTTATTCGAAAGTAAATAATAATAAAAATAATAAATAAAAATAATTCAAAAATAACACACTCAGTGCTGGTGATTCACAAGTTTCTAATAACACTCCAAACTTGCTCTTCAAGACAAACTAAGATTCTTGAGAGGTTTATTTTTTGGGGAACCAAGTATTTTAAAAGCAGGATATTTTGATTAAGATGATGAGGAAGTGGCAAAGATTTTAAAAAACAATAATCCAGAAGCAAATGGGAAGGATTCTTAAAATATGGTATTATATAGCAGTTATTCTTTAAAATCATTCCTAGCCACTTACTTTGGAAGCACGCTAAGTAGTCACAATCCCAGCTTTAGCTTAACCTCTGCCTTAACTTAAAGCCTCCTGTCAGAATTCCTACAGCATCAAACTATGAAAAGCAAATTATTTGAACTTTTTTTCCCCTCTCCTTTTTTCAGTAGTCTACATTTTGTATTTCATTCCAACAAGCGTATGAGTTTTTTTCCTTTGTGATTGGTTCCCATGCACTTATGTAACACAACTTTGAAATTTTGGAACAGCATGAGATAGGTATGAATAGGTTTGGTTTGTAATTAACATTTTTTATTCAGGAAAAGTTCTACTGCCCTTGAAAGGCTGACGTTTGGCTCTAAAAATTGTTGCCGGAGGATAATTTAAATTTATTTTTAAAACTGTGTGATTTTATTGTCCATAAAAAGACAGCATTTGAAATATTCTGACTATTCAAAGTATGAGAAGACAACAGTCTCTGCTTTAATTTATAGCAGTCTAAGTTAAAAACACTCATTCACACAACTCTAGATCCTTATACTGAGCGATATGGAACAAAGACTAAAAATACTCCATAACAATTGCTTTAAAATTTATATTTTTCTTGCTCTCTTGGTTTAAATGAAAAGACTGCAATGATGCAAGAGTCAGTATTGCAGTTACCACAGAAGCTACCTTCAGAGAAATGAAGCACTATGTAACACCAGTTTCTACTGGCATTATCCTTTACGTTGTCAATATTTAAACCAAAACAAAACTACATAAACATAATTCATTTACATAATAAGAACATATAAGTTTAATTTCATGAGTTTTCTGTTTATTTCGCATTTCAATATTAAATACCAGAACTTGTGAAATGTCCTAATCCAAAGCTCTGATGTTCTTGTCAAGTTTTATTTTTGGCTTTGTTTCAGTTCAGCATGCAAGGTTTTTCTGTCTGGTTTGCTTTTTTTTTTAAATGGTATGAGGGTGTTTTCATACTACCCCTCGATAACAGTTATCAGCATTTGTTACAAACAGCTGAACTCATGGGCATTGGTGTAACGGCACAAAACAAATTACACAGTACAACTGCACAAATCCTGCTTAACTAGATTTCGCTAATTGATTTTAATTCAGTGTAAAATAATAAACTCAATACTTGGAGCTTATTAAGTTTAGAGCAGAATAGCCACGCAGGATAAAAAAGCAACACAAATTTTGTATATTTTTAAAACAAGAATCATAGATTTTATGTGAATTACAGTACACTTGTTAACATTATCGGTATTGAAGTACAGTGACTAAACAAAACCACCAGCTTCCACCAAGCATACACAAAACCGAAAGAAAGTACTGAAATGATATAAAACATTATATAAAACACATGTAAGTGACAGCTACTGGACATACCAAAGAGCCACGTAACAACACTTCTCACACACTTTAACAGCTTCAGTTACACTCTAGCCAATAATCTACCTCTGTCTACTTCTAATATTCCAAAATTCTGAGTAGCTTCGAACAGCTGCCATTCAAAACTAACCTGAGAAACATTCCTCCCTCCTCTGCTGCTGACTGTATGAAATTGCCTTGCAAAACAGTGTTGGTCCAATGCCACAATGGGTGATGCTGGCTTCAAGGCTATCAACAACTGCTTAGAAATAAGCTATCTGGGGTTTCTAACAGGCAGTATAGGAAAAAATAAGCAAAAATATTTCAGAAGTCAGAATATCTGCCTTTTTTCTTCTGTCTGTGTGGGCCCTGGCCACCCTCCCCTGCCACCCACCATGGCTCTTCTCATGGTGGGTGGCAGGCTGGAGATGCTTGGTGAGGTCCTGCCCAGGAGGCTGTGGTACTGCAGTGGGTGCCCAACTTACCCCTTGTGGGTCACTGCCAGCCCTCGTGCCACCCTGACAGTGTCTTGTAAGTCTCTGGTCCCAAGCTATGACAAAATTTGTTTCACAATTGCCATATATTGCCTATAATGTAGTAACCCATCCAATAACTGAACATTTTGCTTGCTTTGTCTGTCACCTCTCAAATATTTCTGAGGCAAGAATTGGCATCGGTCATGAAAGATGGAATCTCAAACTGCCCCAAGGGCAACACTCAATTCAGGGTAGTTGGATGAGATTTAAATCTCAAGTTTCTGCAAACACAGGCAGGAAAGAAGGATGGAAGGAGTACGGACATCTCTAAATCCATTATGCCATAACCTTGGCATTACTATTTAGACCCAGAATTTGTTCTAACAAAGTTTTGACAAAAAACCTCAGTATCTTGTCACTAAGGCACAAAGAAACAAAAAGTGTAATGATGACCAAAGCCCTTGCACTGCTCATCATTATAGTCACTACCATCACATTCCAAGCCCTGCTTCCAAGAGATATCTAAATCTTTTCTTTTAAGATGTACAGAAATCCTTGAAGATGCATTTTCTAAAAAGTGAATTAATAACAGGAACCTAGAAATGTGAGCAGGAAGAAGGTTGGAGGGAGGGCAGTATCAGGAACCAGATCTTCTTCCTTGTGTGAAACAGAGCAGCGAGGACAATTTGTTTTTGTGAATGGTAGGGCTTTTTAAGGATTGACTCTGACACTTCCAGTAGGACTTCAGATTAACAGTGAAATCCAGAGGTCTCTAAGTCACTTGGCACCTTCTCTGACACAAGGATCATCTGAAGAGCAGCTTAACTGCCTGATAGATCTTCCTTTTCATGATCTAAGACCACCTCAAAGGGACTGACTCAGTTTTCTCCTATTTAGGTCAAAGGGAAAAATCAGTAGGTGGACTCATTCCATAAAGACTTCTAGAAAAGAATCAGATAAAGCAGGAAGAGAGAGAGTCACAAAATCTATTCTAGTGATTCCCATTTAAAAGCTGATATAGGAAAGTTAAGATGAAAAGCTGGACTGCAAAGCACTGCGATAGGAGTAGCAATGTGAAAGGATCTTTTAGATCCTGTTAAGAATTCTGACTAGTGCAGTTTTGTTCCCTTTCCTGGAAAGCTGTATAGGTCTACGCAGGAATAAAAGGCTACCTTTATAAAATATTAGAAATGCCACCCTTGGCTGGGTGTGGTTTTACTGTTTTCCACCATTTCCCTCCCTGGATCCCAGACAGACTTCAAGCCCTATCTACTACAAAATAAAAATCATTTTAGCAATTTAATCGTAAAATCCTCCTCATGAAGGTATTTATGTCATCTCAGTCACTATGCTGTATTCAGAACAGAGCATTCTCAATGCAAGGCTGACGCTTTCACTGGAATGAGAAATACCAATTCAGGATAAACTATTACACTAGATGCCATATTTTGCACAACTTTCTCCTCATAACATTCCAATAAATGAAAGAGAAAAATACTCTATGTGACTAAGAAATATAGGAAACACTGAAAACCTTAACTGCAACTGCCTTCAGGCTCTACTGATGAACTTTTTTAAACACCTCAGTATCTTAATGCGTATGTTTTACTATGGTTTACTTCCCACATTGCCCCAAAGTTGATTTTCATAAGCCACCTTCTTGAACATCAAAAAATAAAGCTGCATGAATCAAAATTTGCCATGCCTAAATGAGAAGACTGTGTTAACTACAGGATGAGACTATGCATACTATGATTTGAGTGCAAACAAGAGAATGACCAGTGTACTTACACAATCAAGAAGCCATAGGTCAAGACACGGAGCTACTCAAACTATGGACTAGATTTTCAATACCGACTTTTATAAGGTCAGGTATGCTATGTCTTTTAGGCACATACAACCTGTTCTGGGGTTGCAAATAAATCTAACATTAAGACACGTGTTCTCCCTTTTTTTTATAGAAATATCAGCGTGCAAGTACTTGGGTAAATTCTCCAGATAAAAGATGGATTTTACTTTCCAAAGCTGATATGGGTCAGAGTTTTAAAAATGAAATCTTTTGGAGGATACACATATAACCACATTCAGCTACATTCAGTAGTTTAATGGATCAATAAAAGAAAACATATTGCAGGTACAAAAACTTGTACCTGGTTATGTTTTTGTACATACATACAGCTGCAGAACGAACTGGCTTCATAGAGTCACTTCTAAGTTTTAATTTCAATCATCAGACATTATTTAAAAAAAAAAAAATGTAATTTTTACAAGTAATGCAAACAATAACATCCTAATACCTGTATGCACCAGTCTACCCTGGTAACGTCAGAACTGCAGAGGTTTGACACGAAATCCAGCTACAGTCAAGTGAGATGGGCTTTAGCCCAACAGCCTGAGCTCAGGTCAGTCATAAGTAGTATTTGCAACTCAGGTGCCTTTGCTAGGAAAAGTCAAATAAGAAAACAATTAAACTTGCAGAAACAGAACTAGAACATAGGGAAATATTTTACGGTTTTGTGACCTCTTTCTCCAATTCCTGTTACAAACAAGCTTTTCATCCAAAATAAAATGAAATTGTATCTGAGCAAATATTTAAGACTACTGACAGAAGACTGTCAAATACATCTGGGCTACAAATGACAATATGTTGGATCAAAAGTTAACACCCATTTAGCAATCAGATGCATATTTCATCCTAATGAAGGCCTGAAAAGAAGAGTTCACTTTATTCTGGATGCAGGTATCAAAGCAGATCTCACAAAGCAACACAGGCGCATCATCTAAGGATCTTTTTCACATTAAGAATCCTATTAGAAGGAAAACACTAAAAGGTAATTGAATTTCCCTCAGTTATCTTCATCTCTGTCAGCTCCTGCTACAATAACTTACTCTCCAGAGCAGAGATAACTCAATTCTATCCAGCAAGCATATGTTATGAATCTCCAAAGCAAACTTGTCTAAATCATTCTGGTCTTCTATCAAGGTTGGCTGTGGATATGAACTCTGACAGAAGGCAAACAAATTTATTTTTATCTTTTCAATAATTCACTTCCCTGTGCCTTGATGGAAGAATCTAAAGACATAAATGTTTCCACTAATTCTGGAATTATAAAGACTGGTCAAAAATATTTTATCTGGAAGTTAATGCTATTAAAAACTGTTTGATTCACCATTCTGTTTTATCAGAAACAAAAGAGAGTGTTACAGCAGTTTCAGATTCCTGTAGGTATACAAAAACTAAAACCATCATCTCATGCTAAATTTGCCATTTTTTCAGAATGGTTTTGACATTTATATTTTCAGCTTCAATAGAAATGTTGACTGTACAAATAATAACAACAGAAGTATACTCTAACTTTTTATTTCATCAAAGCTCTTAAAATATCAATAAGCACAAATTGTCCACTTGTGAGCAAACTACTTTGATTTAAAAAGTAACATTTTAGGAAGGTATAGTGACTTACCTAGAACAACATTACAAAAGAAAAGCAAAACATAAAGCAGACAAAGGAAGGGTAAATGACAAGAATCAGAAAAGCTACTACTGGAAGGAGAGGAGAGAAAACATTAGATAAGGTTCTGGTCAAACTAACATTAACTGTACAGTTCCTGTCAGTTTGTGATCGTTTCAGGCTGTTCAACACATGTTAAAAAAAAGTCTGAAGAATAAGTGAATAATGAAGTGACAAAGTTCATTGCTGATACTAAAATCTTCAGAGTTGTATATCGTGAAGGAGCTATAAGGAACTGGAGGCGGAGACTGGAAAACCAACTCACCGTGGTAGTAAAACAGCACAGGAACTTCAGTACAGATAAAAGAAATGTAGGAAAGAATCTAATTTTAGATATAAAATTATGGACTCTGAGTTGACCTTTATCTTCACTCCTTTTTACCATAATGAGATGGTATTATCACTGACAGTTCAATGAAACTGAACTAGTTTCATAGTTCTATGAAAACATCATCTTGGTACAGGACAATCAACAAGCATGGAGGAATCGAGTAAAGAATTAGGAACCACTGAGAAGAGAACAACACAGAAAACATTGAGTATTTATAAATTCCTGGTGTGCCCACATCTGGAATGCTGGGTGCGGTTTTGGGTCTTCCATCAGCAAATATGATAGAACTAAGAAGCATTTTGGAAAGATTCAGAATTGGAATAATGCCATAGAAGAAATAACTATGTAACAGTAGGATTTTTCAAGATGGGCGAAAAAAGACAACTCAGGAGGGATAGGAGAATTCTGTAATATCATGTGGTATAAAGAATCCTTCCTAGGTGAGTTTGCATGAATGGGTTCTATAGATTCTTACAACATTAGATGGAGATAGTCACCAGGAAAAAGCAGGCCAAAAAGACGGTGCATGCTGAAAAGGTTGCGTGTGAAAGTTTCCCAGGAGCTGGTAAACTCTAGGGACTGTTAGTCTTGTTGAAACTGCAAAATATGATCAGTTCAGAATACCACAAGTCTGCTGAATCTGTACACCACCACTAGCACACACCAGCACCAGCAGGAGGTTGTATGACTCACACAACATCCAAGAGAGTGATACAAACAAGGAATACAGGATTGTATATATGACCCTCATGAAGCAAAGGACCTTCTGCAGGAACTTCTGAAGCTATTGGAATGCCGGTAAAACCCTTCCCAACTGTAAGCTCCAACTATAAGTGTGTAAGTGATGGCATTGTGTGAAGTTTTCAGCTATTAACAGTAACAGCTTTACTCTATTGATTACAACAGTATAATGTACAGAAGGTGTTCTAGGAAATACTGGTTGTGATCTGTGTCTCCCCTCCAATCTGACTCGCTACCAGAGAAAAGGCATTTTACAATGCAAGAATGAAACTAAGATGCCAGTAAAATTTGCAATTAACTCAGTGAAATTCTTAGCAGAAGCCTATGTGGATTCAAAGTTTCACTGGGCAAATGGGGGAATCCCTGAAGGGCAACTAAGCACACAATCGTAATTTCTGGCAAACAAGAATCGGAAGTCCCTGAACTTCAAATTGCAGAAAGGTGGGAGTGTATTCTGGGAAAGTGTTACGATGTTTGCCCTTTTAATAAAGTCTTCCTTAAGTATCCACTGTTTGAGATAGGATAATAGGCTAGATAATGGACTTATCAATGTGATTAGTCTTGCTCATCCATGTTCCAGTAGGAATCAATCTTCCAAGAACAGACACAGAGCAGAACTACTAGGATGACCCAGAGCATGCAGACACCACCTTGGAAGAAAAAAATCCTAGAAGAATAAAACTCATTTATCCTAATAAAACAAGGTGATGTGATAAATAAGAGATTAAAAAGGTAAATTAAGAAAAACTAAAGAAAAAAGACTGGTGAAAATAATCACATAATAACAAAGAAATATATGCTGAATATAAATAAAAATAAATTAGAAAAAGTTTACAACTACAACAGTAGAATATTGAAGTCCAACCTATCATAGTTAGAATAGTTAGAAAAAACACCTTTGGGTACTCAGACCCTGAAGAAAAGTCACTTTTGTGACCTTGTCAGCACCAATATCAGAATTATTTTAATATAATGTCTTTCTCATTTAGATCAAACCAACTCACAATAAAGCACATACTGTCACCAGTGTTCTTTCTTCAAAGCTGAACAAATCCTAACGCTGTTGTTAAAAAGGTACAGAAATAATGCAAATTATCTTTGGACAGATATTTCAGAAGAAAATCTCCAATCAAGCACAATAGGATTATTTGCTTTGTTAATGCTAGAAATTTACACTCTATATACGCTGTATTACTTCAGTCAAGAGTATTTTAGAATCACTGCCTGGCACAAGCTACCATAAAAGTCAGTACATGAATAATAAACAAGGTAAACACTACTGATTTATTTTTCATGAATAGGTGAGAACAACAACATTTCTGATGGGAACATCTAATTTGAAGCAAGAAATTTCTTAGCAAGCTAGCTTAGTTTTCATAATCTGAGCATAAAAAGATGCAGCAAAACATGGAAAATATTTTTATAAGACAACACAAAAACTGTATAAAAAGATACAATATTAGGGGTTCAAAGAAAATGTATGCCATCCATCAAAAGGCTTTTTAAAAGACCAAAAAAAGCTGGAAAGGTTAAACTGCAGAGAAAGAAGGCTGTAAGAAAATGGCATTCTTTTTCATGAAGTCTGTTCAAAGAAGGAAAACAGAAAAATATGTCAACTATGGCATGTTCGTTTTAAAAACAGAACGAAGCAGGCCAAAAGAGTTTGAGGAACACTTGCATAAAGGCATAAAAGACAGTAATAAATTATTTTTCTAACAAATCAGGAGCAGTAAAACCCGTTAAAGTATCTCTGTAGACCTAATAGAAGATCAAAGGATAAAAAGAGCTCTTAGAACGCAAGACCACCACAGAGAAGGGCTAGCAGAGAAGTTATAAAATAAAACTGACAAGTGACCAACTGCTAGGACCAGACAGTATTCACTCAGGTGATCTAGAAGAACTTGCGGATGAACGCAGTTGGGACATCAGCTACAGTGCTCTTGTTCAAACTGCCTCAATGCCAGAAGAATCAAATATCCCAAATGGACTCCTCTGGAGGACAGCAGGGAATTATATGGCAGTAAGTCTGAAATTTATAAAAGGCAAATTGGTAGCTGTGTTTAAAGCAAAAAGCAAGCAATGGAAAAAAACACACTGGCAAGAGTCATCATTGCTTTTGTAAAGGGAAGTCATGCTTCATTAGATTTCTTTCAACAAGCCACTGGAGACACAGACAAGAAAGATCCAGTTCATAAAGTCCACTGAATGTCAAAAAGATACTTAAAGAAAGGCAGGATGAGGTAGGACATATAGGAACATCCTTATGTTGACAAAAATTGATTAAAACAAAGGAAATGGGTTTAAAAAAAGAATAGCTATTCTTCAAAGTGGAGAAAAATCACCAATTGAATCCCACTGTGATATTAAATGTATTTGGAAATGACCAGACAGTGGAAGCGGTGTCAAATTTTGCTGATAGCTCTAAGTCAAGGGAGTAAAAACAACAATCAAATGTGAAAAATGCTAATACAGTGACCAGGAGAGATAACAATAGGTGAAATTCATTCAGAGAACTGCAAATCTTTGTCCAAAGTGTGATCCCTGCTACCTGAGTAGAACCAAGGAAGCAGCCCTATATAATTACACTGCTCTTACACTTGTCCCTAGGCACATACTATTCATCTCTGCTAAAAACAGAATACTGAGTTGGATGGACTTTTGGTCTAGTGCAACACAGATGCTCTTGAGTCTCAGCAAACTCTCCATCTGTGAAACAAAATAACACTATTAATGTAGATGAATAAAAGAAGGCATGCAATTTCCAAGTGGATTGTGTTAACATCCTAAATGATTTTGGATTTTGAATGCTCTAAACGAAGTTCAAGTTATTCAAGTTTATTGCCAAATCGTTTCCTACTCCAGAAAACTGGCAGAAACCTTGGCTCTGTAATACCCTAATAACTAAGAGATGTTCATCTGAGTATTTGAGTAATTCCCATCACAAGTCAGTATTCACAAACAATTATCTGCAATAAGTGGAACTTACCTATATAAATCCTGCACATGTAAATATAGGACCAGATATTCATATTTCTGTATCTGTTTTCCTAACGCATGACCATTTAGAAGTAACTCATTAAATCATTGCTGTGGAAGAGATATTCCACAGTTAGATTACTACATTTTACTTACTTCTTACTGTGTATAATTTTACTTTAAGACTTATTTTTTCAAAGAAGTTAAGTAACAAGTTTTAAACTTAGAATTTGTAAGTAAAAAGAACAAACAGAAAGCAATCTGGATAAAACACTGTTTAGACATGACCTTATTTTCGTTGATGAATCTTGTAAGCATGCACTAATTGTTATTCTGGATTTTGTGTGGTATTTAGCTAACTAGTGAGATAAATGATTAAAAAAAAAACCCCAAACCAAAAGCAAAACCAACCCATCCTGTCAGCCTTATAATTACGGATTTCACACCAAAAAAAAAAAAAAAAAAAAAAGTTGAGATGCACTGCCACAGGAAAAGATAAATTCAAAAATTAATGTCTGTTCCCAGTCTAGCAGAAGATAGATCACAGCAGAAGAATACAATACTGCTCTCCCTTCTTCTAATTACCCCATTTCCCTCATGCCTCTGCTGTTTCAATTCATCTGTTAAAGCAGCAGGGCAAAATTATAAAACATAAGTGATTACAGGAATTGAGTCTTTGGCATTTTTAGGTTTCCAGGGTTTACAAATGCTAAAATAAGAAGAATTCCAGAGCATGTTCTGCCAAGACTTCCAGAGCCATGGAGAGCAGATTAATTAAGATCATTGATAGTCTTTAGTGAAAATAATCAGCTGTAACAATACTTACAAGAGGGGGTAACAAGTTTTTAAAACAAAGGAGTTTATCATTCACAGGAAGTGAAAAACAAGTAGATGTGTTAGATATGTGAAAGAAAAAAGGCCATAAAAAGTTAAAATCTCATACAGATAATATTGTAACATGCTGTGCAGAAAAGACTCGTGCGTTCCTGGATTTTTTTTTCAAATTACACTTAGTATGTAAATGAAATATAGTATATATTATAAAATGTGGAAAAGATTCCACAAGATACTGCTAAACAATAAGCATTAATTACAAAGCAATAAACTTCATTAGCATCAGAAAAATGAGACTAGATTTTTTTTTAATATGAAATAGCTACAGTTATGAATCCATTTCATTTCCATATTCATTATGATTTGAAAGCGCCAATAATATGTTGGTACTTACTAGATTTGATTCTTCATATAGTTTGTCTCATAATTTGTCAAAAATATTATCAAAAAATGGTAATTTTTTGAAACATTACTTCTTGTTTCATCAGAAAAGTCTATAAGAGAGAGTGGTTCCAAAATGAATTTTCTTTCAAGCTGCTTCAGAAACAATATTATTATGAAACAATATGATACCTCTTAGACATATTTCTGTAATATATTTTGATTTAAAATTGAGATGTAACAAAAAAAAAAAAAAATGTCTCAACATTCCAGTGCGAATTTTCATTCCTTCTCCTTCCATTGCTTATTAAAGCATCGTGGTGAAAGAGAAACCACAATTTTTCACTCCTCCTTTCATAATCAGGCAATACTGTATCCCAACACTTCCCAGAGCACAGTGAAAATGTTATACTGATCAAACCGAAAAAGAACTTCTCATTTCAGTATCCTTTGACTCATGTGAGACAATGAATCCTAAAAATTGCCACCGCAGGAATATGAGAAATTTAATTTTCTAGTTTGGGACTTGTCAACATATTGCAGCAGAACAGAACTAGTTAATCCTCAATTGGAAAAAAAATGGTCTTCCATGCTGGGCACTCTGTTGAAGAGTTTATAATACCTCAAAAAAAATATTTAGAAATGAAAGTAAAAATTTTTATTCCTTCTACCGACAGATGGTGCTATAATGCCTAACCTGCACAATGCAAAGAGCAGCATTTACTTAAAAATCTAAATTTGAGAGAGAGATAAACCCGTTCATAACGAAATGTGTAAAGCCTTATTTTTCTGTAAGGGTACTTCTAACTTCCTTTGGGTTGCCACATTACATTTTTGCAGTCTTACGGACTTTTGGTCACGTTACTACAGGATGCCTACAACTAGCGCTTCCCATTATCTTCACATGTTCTGCAAAGATTCATTGCTGATAACCCACACTACTAGACAGAATACCCATTGAAAGCATTCCAAAATCTTTTGTTCCAATAAGTAAGGTCATTACCATTAAGTGCGTTGAATAACACTTCACATAAAAAGATGTTGTAAGAGTCACAGAAAGATTATTTGATGCCTAAGTTCTGTAACAAAGCAGCCTTAATTAAAACCACTGGAAAATTGTATGGAGAATAGGGACCCAGTCAAAGATTAAAACTTTCTTTCCGATAGTAACTGTTACATACAGAAATAACAATCATCTACAGAAACTACAAAGACACCAGACACCAAATACCTTTTCATAATTCTTTCAATGGCTCTCAAACATTCTCTTTGACTTATGGGTATTCTGCCACAATTGATTTGCAGTACTTTTTAGTTACTTCCTCTGAC
Source organism: Rissa tridactyla (assembly GCF_028500815.1). Classification (NCBI taxonomy): domain Eukaryota; kingdom Metazoa; phylum Chordata; class Aves; order Charadriiformes; family Laridae; genus Rissa; species Rissa tridactyla. Next base: position 74,854,105 of record NC_071470.1, read on the forward strand.
ACAAATAACATCTTCTAACATTTAATGCTTAGTACACCAAAGGGGAAAAGGTGCAGAATACACAAGATTATCAATCAACAGAACCACTGAATTTCGTTTTCTGCCAAGGAAACAAAAGGCAAATAGCTCCATCCAAGTCACTATTGGAACGCCTGCCTAGCCTTGCATCTTATCTCTGTCAAGGCAATCCTTGTATTAACATTAGAGATTCGCTTCTCAGCATGAGCCGTGAAGTAAAACATTCAGTTTATTACACACAGCCTATAAATTGATGCTGAATAAGAATTAAAACTGTGAGAAGTCCAAGTCTTCCGCATGAAAAAACATAACCGAACAGAAAAGGGCAACAAATTTTACAGCAGCTGGAAATGCTAGATTTAATTATCGAAGAGAAATCATGCAGAGAAGTTAGCTGCCTAGCATGATTTATAACAAATGCAAAGGGAAAGTCACATGAAATTCTCAGTTAATCAACAGAATCAGCCAATAACAAGAAAGCCAGCATTTTGTATTTTTACGAACAATGAGAATTTGAAAAAATAAGTCAAAAAATTCACAGGAACGACACCACACGTTTTTTAAAAAGGCACTTTGAGGAGGCAGGTTAGTTTGTAAATTACAGCAGCAGTTACATTTTACTGAAAAAATTACCAAAGTGTCCGCTTTCATCACAGACTCAGAATGAAGAATCCTTGTCCACCCATTCTAGAAAGTTTTTTGAAAATTGTCGTATTGCACTGTCCCTTGCTCCTCTACACACACTCGTGACATGCAACATTATGAACGGTTTTGTTTTTCCCTCCATTTTCCTATTCCTTCATGTGAATCTTCCAGGCAAAAAAACCTCACATTGCTGGAAGAATATTCATCAAAAATGCTTTACACAAGCATTGAGATATGGTATCACAGATTTTGGTCAAAATTGAGTAGTGCCATCCGACAGCAAACTAAATCTTCACTAGAAAGATGAAACACCCTGATGCTGGAACAGACCAGGCCTAAAACACTTGCAGGTTTACATATTTAGAATTCTATAAATATGTATATTCACACACAAATACATAAAGAGATTTATATAAGACAGGATGCATAACCAAGGCAAGGGGCACTCCTGTCATAAATTATAAAATAAAGTCAATTAGAGTACAAAATTCCCTCCCCCTCCTCACACCAAATCCAATTATTCTTGTAGGCCCGACTCCGCAGCAGTCTGCACACATAATCTAAGACACAGTGCGAATCACCACATATTTCAAGGTCATTTCTAGAAAGCAGTTTAGGTGGTAGCATGAAACCAGTTGTTGGAATTCTGTCATAAAGAGCTTCCTTTTCAGGATTTTCAGCTCTAGCTAACACTCAGGGTGAGATTTTGAAAAATGCCTAAGATGCATATAAATCCCAGGGACGCTGGACAAAACTTAAGGTTGTAAGGCTGTAAGTTATGTTAGGAATGCTCACATTTCCACATTCACTGTAAAAGCGTGTACTTCACTGCCACCTCACTAGAGAAATGAGCGGCATATTGCTTCGTCAGGCTTCTTCCAGGCCTAATCACACTGTAAAACGGGTTAAGTATGTCTCGGGCCTCCCTGTGACCTCCCCATATGTCTACATTCATAGAAGTAACTACTTACACAGGTAGCAGTGAAAACATAAGTGAAGAAAAGTTCAGAAGAAAAAAAAAAAAAAAAAAAGAGAAATAAAAAGGTTTACCTTTGTACTCAGCCATAGAAGAACCTCTCACAACCAATCCTTTACCTCCAAAGCAAATTTTTTTCTGTCTTTTTTACAACACCAGCTTAGAGGAAAGACATCATAACTGGTTTGCTCATAATTTGTTATGTTACCTATATTATCTCCTATTTAAGAAAAAAAAAAGGAGTGGCCAGGCACCAAAAAAGAAGACTTTTCTGTCTTTATCCAGGCTGCGAAGTTGTAATATAGGGCCCTCTAGAGAGGGTGGGAGATGGCACCGTCTGTGAGGCTGAGCACCTCCATTTTGAAGAAGCTTCTGGAGCACGGGTCTGCAATGCAAATGGAGGCCAAGGCTCCTGACAAAAAGGAACAAAGAGAAAAATAGCCAAGCTCAGATGACAGATACCCTTCTTGCCACCAGTCGCAGAAGAAGGGGATGTGCAGATTTTGCTGCTGTTCAAGACACTTTATTTGAAGTTTCTGAAAGAGAATTGCCTTGAGAAGACGTAGGGAGGAGAGAAAAGATTTAAATTAAAAGGACTTGAAAGGAAATCTGTCTCACCCAGGCACTGAGTTTCCTGCATATCTGAAGTTACAGCACAAACTGGATCGGTATGCAAAAAAAACAAAACCCCACCCTTGCTTTAGAGACTCTCTGTGCTTTTGGTCCTCGTACTTTATGGAAAGGATATAGACACTTTCCTCTCAATGTTCTGACCAACGCAGGGTCCCACCATGTGGAGACTTAGCAAAGAAAGGCCCAATCAGACCTTATGCAGCAAAGTAAACACATACCACATTTGCTGCTGCTTCTCTGTCTCCTCCTGGCTGTGAAAGAACTGACAGGTGAACACTTCTCAGTCCATTTCTGGAAGGAAACATCTGTCCTGTACTTGTGATAAATTAAGAACCAAATAGGAGAGGTACCTTTCCCTATGGACCTTGTGAAACTTTTAAAATGTCACATGACAAATACTTTCTTGCATCACATTTCTAAAGCGCGGTTGTTCAGCACAGCAGTGCCTTTCCTAGGTTTTTCCTTCCTGTTCCAGTGACCATTCTTACCCCACGTATAACCAAATACTATACAATAGTATATAACTACAGAACTCCGTTGTGAAGCTCATCTAAATTTCCCATTGCTTCCTCCTGCCTCTATATGCCCCAAATACCAGACTTCAGTTTTAAATGATGACAAGATATTTTGCCTTTTATTTTAAAATTGCCCTTGCCTTTCAAAAAAAAAAAAAAAAAAAAAAAAAAACAAAAAAAGGAAATTTTATATGACTAGATTGCTCTGTCACCATGGTGCAAACCTCTCCAAAATTTGACACGCACATTGCAAGGCTCACCTTTGTCATGACTTTTAGAAATGGGAGAATTAAAACCAGGTAGCAGTAAACATACTACAGATCTCTCAAAAGAAATTTAGGGGTTGGATTTTTGCTGACCCAATGTTATCACAGAATATTTCATATGTAATCTGAAACACCAGAAATGCAAGTCTGAAGAAAAATGAAAAGCGAGTAACGGTTCTTGATGCATTTCTCATCTGTCTCTGGATCTTTATCCCTCACTCAACCAGCCTCATCTCCTTTCTCTCCATAGCTCAGGTGTCTAAGCTTTCTTCTGATCTGAACCACACAGGATCATCCCAACCATTTTTTTTTAAAAAGTTGCAGCTGCACAACTAGTAATTTCCACAATCACAAAAAGCTTTTAAATGTGATCAAAGCCGCATTTGCATGTCACATTCTTCAGGGCAAAGTGTTACAGGATAGCCCTATTTTCTGAGGAATTGTTTAATCTTTTCATTGTACACAGGATCTGCTCACTTTCTTCAACTATCACAGCAGGAAAATTCCTTGTCTTAGGACATTATTGGAGAAAAATATTTACATCAAATTTTAAAATTAATTGGAAAAATTCACAGCAGAAAAATCACAACACTGTTTACTGAAGACATAAGCCCTGGTTACGGCAGTCTCTGAGCTGCAGATCTCTATATGGTAAGAATTTAGGAAAGCGTAGCCCATCTGCTTCCTTGTACAATTGCTCTTTCCAGGACATACACTATGGCAGATGGGATATTGCATTCAGTGGACTGACCAGGCAGAGCCTCTCTCATGACTGGAAGAATACCATCTTCATTCCAACTCATTTCTCAAGAATAGATGGAAGACGAAGGAGCAAATCAAGGAAATAGGTGCATGTAGGCGACCAAACCACACCAGTCAGGCTAGTGAAAATAATCTTTAGCTTAGTGCTCATCACCTGCTACTCTGCTTCCTTACAGAAGCTCAAGTTGGAGAAATGAACCAGACCAAAGGCTTTATCAATTGTTTTGAAGGTCCTTTTTCTGTTATTTGCAAAGTCCTTCCTGTCACACGCCTGCAAGTGTGTCATGACACAAGTGTTAGGATCAAAACAGAGACATCAACATCCACAACCATTCATGCAATGGGAACATACCCAGCAATTGCAATACACAGCACGCCAGCAGCCCAACACAGCACAGATCTGTTCCCATTAAGTGATCGAATAGCTCCAGTCTAGTCAAGTGACAGATCCATTTCTGGTCACGACAGAATGGCAAGCTTTCTATAGCCCTGAGCACCACTTTAAAGAAGCTACGAGGAACACCACGGCTAAAAAGTACCACTGTGCTAACACAAGTCAAGCACACTTGACAGGACACGTGAAAACCACACCATACCACGGATGGATGAAACACAGTAGACAGGGATTTCTGGTTGTTGATGTGATACCTGCAGATTCGAATGAATGTGACGAATGGTTCCCCTGTCCACAAAAGAAACGTAACACTGACTGAAGTCTGCCACAGACCTCAGTAACACTAGCTTCAAGAGACACCAGGTTTGTTATTTAAGCATTTGGTAAAATCCAATAGTTGTATATCCTCAATCTGCACACCTGCAGAAGTGATGCTAGATCTAAGTTTTTCTGACACAGTAACAAACCTAAACTTGATAAACAGACTGCGCTATTTTAGTACACTAGCTTCTGTTAAACTTCAACCTGATGAGTTAAACCCCTTGAGCCATCACATTGAGATAGCACAGATTCAGAACAGCATCAACTTTAAAAAGTATCAGCCAACTCTTATCCTAGAGAGTTGTCACAGCAAAACTCGGAGCTATATTAAAAATGTAAGTTGATGCTCAGTGTAAATTTCTTCCAGACATCGTCAAAAGGTGTCTTGAGACTGAAATAAGGCTAACAGTGAAGTTGTCACTAAACAACTGTATTCATTGATAGCCCGTGTTTACATGACAGAACCCTTTATTTCACACAGATTTCCCACATACATGCACACCTCTGTGAATAGTTTGCACCTGAAGAAAAAAAATTGGGCTGTTCATCTAATCAATAATGCCATGTCATGCATGGAGCTTCTGCATAAATCCAGAGCAAAAGATGCCAAGCATGTCCCACTCCAATGATTATCAGGCAATGAAGTAAAAAGATGCACTTTTCATCTCCACAGGACTGTCGCCAAACCCTTGATGTAATAAATGAAACATCCCTGCTATTTCACCATTGCAAAATGGTACTGTAGATATCTTACAACATCTCTGTTTGCAGAAGGGGGGAACTAGCTCTAGATGAAGTGCAGATATGTTATTAAACAACGCACAGCTTGAATCCTGGGGCCAACACAGATGACCTTTAGAACATAAGCACTGCCTAAGACAAATATGCTTTCATCTTTGGGGAGTATTTTTTCAAGTAAAGATTTAAGAGAAAAACAGTTTAGAAATAAGTTAAGCACAAATGTGCCTTCAATCTCTTAATGCATCATTTTAAAAACAAAACCACAAGTAGTATCACATGTCAGAAGAAAGACTAAGTACTATTTAAGCAGAATATTAGTGAATTTAGTGAGATTTAGCTTCGTTTTCATTTAAACAACCCAATAATTAAAGAACAGAGAAAAGGGATACATGATATAACAGAGATACAAAATTGGAGGTATGACTGAAGTGATTCAGGCAGAGACACTTGTATTTTCATTACTAAGTCTATAAAAACAAAGACCATTATTTCACTTTAAAATCCCTTAAGTGGGATGAAAATACAAGAAAATAACAAAACCACACTGAGGCATGTAAAACATAAGAAAAACGGTTTTAGAGGCGGATTAAGTGAAATAGCAAATGATACGAAAAAAGTAATGTATTGCACTTAACAGGCTGTTATCATTTATCTTCAGAAAGATTTTTTTTTTTTTTTTAAGAGTTATATCTTGACTGTGATGCTAAGCACCTTCAACACATGCAGTGATGTTTGCTTTATTGAAAAGAGCAGCACTGGTACGATACAATTCCTTCCCTCACCAACTATGGTTTGCAGATTCTGACAAGTTCTGAGTTCCTCTGCACAGCCTGGTTTTCCATCAAACTTAGTGACAAACTAGCAAAACACCCTACGGCTGCAAAGCACCTTTCAGGGGGGAACCTCCTGTGCCTGAAAAGACCGTAAGACACATTGGAATCCTCAAACACAGTAGCCTTGTTATGTTTTGGTGGTTTAGTTTTTTTTTTTTTAAAAAGATTTCATTTCTTACCTCAAATTCAGCATGGCGGTTAATATCCTCTGCTCTCTGTCTGCTCAAGATAAATTCCGCTTCATTAGCCACTCTTACCAAATGGTCCTTCATGGTTTGACTCAGCAACCTGAGGACAGAGAATATTCAAGAACTGCCTTGAGAGAATGAAGTCCCAAAATAAAAATCTGTAAATACGGTATATATACAAATATTTTGAGCTCTGTTCCATAACTGACTTTATCGTGTTAAGAGAACAGCATAAATAGGGTTGAAGGGTAATTTTCTGGCAACTAGTAAAATTGTATTTCAATAGTAAACCAAACTAAGTATTAAACAACATGTAAACACTCTAGACAGTCATTTGTTTTACCTGAAATATAGATATGTAAGAAAATCTTTCACATACACACAACAGAAGAAAAGTAAGCAGTTCATGCATATAAACATCCACAGTGAAAGCCCTCATGTAACTGATGTAAAGTCTAAATAAATAAAAAATTGCGAATTGCACTCCAGTATACTTTTTTCTCCAGTGTAAAATTGGAATTTTATGGTAAGTATACATTTCAGTAATATTTTCAGGATTACAAACCATTGTCAGTCTCACAAATGAAATGCTAAGATATACATTGTTCCAGGTTATGTACAGAATAAAGCTGTAATTCAAGCTGAGATTTCTGAGGTCTTCATAAACCCTGTGTTTATGAATGGCAGCAGAGCTGACAGACTGAATTACAACCCAATTATTCTGTGAGTTCACATATTGTTACTAAAAACATTTCCTTTTTAATTAGTTACATCGGGATTCATAAAGTTAAAAACTGGCTATACAGGAGCTACGCTGTTTTAGAACACGCACGTTTCCACAGGATCACTCAAAGATACACCAGATAAATCCATTACATGCTCTGCTGGTTAGTTTTTCAAAATATCCGTTATTAAAGCCTTTTTTTTTTTTTTTAAGGTTTCTAGTTGCTAATGTAGAAAAGAGTAGCAGAACATAAAATCACCCGTTTGCCTTGCACATATAAACTAAAGCATATTTCAACAAGTTTACCCTTTCATTACAAAGAAAACCCTTTCTTTACAAAGACAGGATTTATTATGCAGGATGGCTTCTAGTGTATACAATGTTAATTTTATCCCCTATAACTTATTTATCTGAACTAAGGCTCCACCTGTCTCTATCTGTATGTTCGAAAGTACGATCCTCAATGCTCTGCTGCCTCGTTTCCTGTGCTATGGAATTCACAACTGCACACTTGCAAGAAAGCTTGCAGGTGACGAGCCTACTCCACTGAGAAGAAATCCAGAAGCAGAACACCACCTGAAGCTCGTCGTTCGTTGCCTCTCTCACTGCCAGGCTAGGACAACTGCAGCACCACAGCTAAATGAGGCCATGCCACCATGAACCAGCGGAGTCAGCGGGTCACTGTCTCCCCATGGATGAAGTGTTAGAGAAAAAGAAATATGCACAACTCATTATCTGAAGCGTGACTTCACCTTCTGTTTGAGGAAGCGTGTATGGAAGCCACTGTTTTAGAACCACATTATAATTTTTTTTTCATTTTTTTCTATTTTTAGTCACTTTTAGAATGGAAGTAGCTGTTGATCAACATATAATTTGGACAATTTATCTGCATGCATTAGTGACAAACTTTTACTTTCAAAAACTTTCAGAATCAATGTGGCTGCAATAACATAACTTCAATTTCATAACTTTTCATGGCTTCAAAAATTGGGAAAATAAACTAGCTAAGGTGGCATTGCTCAAACACTGAAAAAAACCTCAAACCCAAACCTCCATCTCTAATAACTTACAATAATGTTCAGCTAAAAATAAATCCCTACTAATAAACCTGCAACAAGAAACTTTGCATAACCAGTTTCATAGTATGGGCAGATTCCAAGCATTTGATTCCCTTCTTTCTCCAAGATCCCCAGAAGCACATTCAAATCTGTCACGGAAGCATTTAAAGAAACATTTTTTTATTAAACTAAGAACTGTCTAAAAAAATATGGGCATCGTACATACTCATGTATTAAGATTTACATTTAACACAGTTGGGCAGTATGCTATTATTTTAATTGAGTCTGTCAATACCAATACCTTCTGCTAACCTGTTCACACCTTGAAAAATACTAGTTATCCTCTAACAGGTCTGCTTTTAATCTAACACTATTTATCCTCTAAAAGTCACACTTTTTTCATCTGTTCAAGAAAGCACCCTATATAATAATTGTTTTTAATGACTTACAACAACATGGATTTTCCTTTTTATCTACTAAACGTAACCAGTAAGCAGCCCAGTACATGACTGACTGTACACTGGCACTTACTATGCATTTGCAGAGATGATGGACGTGTTCCAAACAAAGCAAAGAACTACATTCCCTCACATAGGAACAACATTCTCAAAACAGACTTGAAGTGTACCCGGTAAAAACAAATCGCTTTTGAGTATCAGAAAGAGCTTGGTCTCCTATGGATCAGTTGTCACTTTTGTCACCCCCCCACCTCTTCCTACTAATTCCACACACTCTCCTCATTTTCTCTATGACACTCCATACAGGGCTAGGCCAGCTAGATAAAACTTACACATGATTTTGCAGACAAATCCTAGTCAAATTTGTCATTTTGACAACCAAAAAATCTTTCAGCTAACAACTAGGTAATTGTCCAAGCTCAGCATAACCACCTACCGGTAGCTTCAAGCTGTTTTCAGATAAAGGTAAAAGCTTCATATTATTAGGTATCAATTATTATACAGTTACTTCCCTTCTTGCAAATTGCCAAATTCAGCAACTAAAGATCTTCAGGAGGTGAGGATAACAGCTATTTACTAATATAAATGAATTCTGTATGAAATAATTTACTGGTTTATACCATATGACAGCTGTGTTCATTATTTACATTCAAGAACTTCAGATTTTCATCTTTCTTTTCAGTCACCTTTTCCAAACACTGCATACGCTTAGATTAACTTGCTTCTAATAAACAATTCCAGTTGTATTGTTACCTAGGTCAGTTTGGATTTTCTTTATGAGAACAGCATCCACATTCCTAGTAGAGCACTCAGATTTCTATTTAGAATGTACCTCTAAGTGCAGAACTTCGCAAACTAAATATGTATCTATACATAAATGTAATGACGGCATGATATAACACAGGAGTCTATAGCCATCATTAAAAATCAAAGGCAAATACAAGCTCTCAGCACCTCTATAAATGAACACACCTCTGCTTATATGTCTAAAATGAAGCTTTAATCATTGACTTTTAAACGCTAATTTTGGGAACCTTTGGCAGCTGCTACTTTTCCATTTGAGGCAAACAAAACACTGAACAGAAATTTGTTAAGTGTAGCTCACTGCTTGCAATAGAAACAGCTGTTTCCAGCTGAGCAGACCACTGCTGAGGCAAGGACAAGAATCTGACTCTAGCAAAAGTATTAGTTCAACTCCAAGCTACACACAACACATTTTGTACGTATGTGAGTGGCTATAAACCGTATTAACTAGATCAGGTAACTTTATGAGAGACAAACGCTTTCTTCTAAAGAAAAAAAAAGTTTATAAAAATCTGATTTTCCTCACTGAGACAGTAAGTAGGTTTCATAGATTTAAAACATCACAATGGTCCTTTCTGGTACCTGCTCTGGCCTTCCTGCACAGAACTGATCATGTGTGTTCTCCCCAAAATGATTTCATTTCTCCATCAAGTCTGTACCTTCTGTTTGAGTTACAGCATAGCCTTCAGAAGGATGCCCCAACTTTTTTTTTGTTTTTTTAAGATTTGAAAATAATTTACACATGTTCATCTATGAAGGAGTTTTATAATTAGGTAATTAGTGTCAATTTAAAAAAAAAAAAAAAAAAAAACAACAAACAACCCGAAAGCCCCCCAGCTATTTCTTATCTGCTTTTATCCTGTGTTTTATTCTAGCAACTAGGTCACAGTAGTTCTTTGTTCTTTATAAATACTTTTTTTTCCCACCACAAAAGCACAGCTTTTCATTTGTTTGATTAAACAAACAGATTAATTGAATTCCTGTCTTTTTTGAAGTATCGCACCCAAGCTGAAAAACTGAAGTCTAATAATTTCCTTCTTGCCTGTGCTTCATAAACTCCGTATGCAGCCCCATGGACCATGTTTGCCTTACGCCACTATCTCACATCCCCGTTTATTTTTCTCAGTGTTACTAAACACCAAAATGCTGTTGAATGTGGTGATTTCCACTCCTCCTTCCCTGATAGATTCCCTTCGTGTTTGGCTTTATTTATGACAAGTTATTGACTTACGATTTTTTCTGATCTTTAACATGAGAAGAGTGTGGATGGAGCATGGATGGACATGTTCTGTAGAAGTTAGACCATATAGGGGGTAAGGACTCTGGATACCAGGTCTACTTTTCTGCTTTCAGTACACACCAGATTCAAAGTCTCAAACAGACTTTTCTTCCTTTGTCTAAGCACTTTCTTTCTGGACTGAAATATTTAAAAACATGTGATTAACTTTGAAAAGATGAACAGCCTACTAAAAACAAGCAAGGGGACGGATCTCACGGTGGAAGTTAAATATATACTTGCATACTTTGCTGGGTCAGGAATGAAGTGCTAAACCACGGAGAGAAGGAGTTCCAGCCAAATATATGAGACATTCTGATTTTATTGTTATGCTGGAAGAGGAAAACTACAAGACATAAAGCAAGAAATCTTCTCACTCTAATTTCTGGCTGCTGCATGCTCGTATGATTGAGTAAAAAGTCAAGTTTCTCCTTACAACAAGTAAAAAGGAGAAGGTACAAGAGGGAAAAAATGGAACAGAAAAATATGTGCAATCAAAGAAAGTGAGAAATGGATAAATTCTGAGTTAGTATTACTGATGTCCAACAATTATCAATTTGAGTCAAAATATGGAAAAAGCTTTACAGGTGACATTTACGACATCTGTTTAGGCATAAATCTCTCATAAAGTACTACTGGGAGAGATTATGTATGTTCCAGACGCTACCACAACAGAGAACTCTGAGATAGCCAAGAAAGGAGGATAAAGGTAAGCTTTCCTGCCGGCACTCCTCATAAACCTAGCATATAAGAGATTCTCTTACTTCAAAAGGAGATACGTTCTACATGGGTACACAGTGTCTTTTATGGGATCGGACTGCTCCATGTGCTAAGTGTTGGAATTATGGCTGCAAGGAAGCTTTACAACTGCTTTGTGCAACACAGATACTTTAGAGATACTCTATTCTATCCAAAGAACACTGACAAGTCCATAAGCTCCTAAAGACTCAAGTTTGAACCCTACCCTCTACCCCCTTAAAATAGGGGAGAAAAAAACAAAACAAACAAAAAAAATCGTGCAGACTCACCAAAATGCTGACTTGGACATGTGATAGCATAAAACTTAACAGCACTCCAAAAGGACAGCTAGGAGGGGACACACCAATCCAACATTTTCAATCTAAGATAGCTACTTCGGACGCGTCTGAGCCTACTGAAAACTGATCTGAGGTTGTGTTCCCATTCTGAGAGAGACTACATGGTTGTACAACAAACAATTTCTGAACATTTTTAATCAGATATCAATAGTGCTATGCACGTATACATGCAGTGCAGGATAAATATCTTCTTGCTACTCTTGCATTAGTTTATTTTTTAAAAGCAGATGTTACTAAAAACTTTGTACATAAAAAAAAACATTTAAGAATTCCCAGGCACTCAAAAGTGTTTTACAATTTGGCTTTTTCATAGACTCAGCAAATTAATGACATATTATCACAAGCAAAACCTACCTTTGTCACAAACATACCCTCCAAAGTTACTAGTATCTCCAGTAACAAAAGCTTACTTTAATTTTTAATCATTAAGACATAGTTCTCCCCCAAAAACTTCTGCTTATTGATTAAGTTGCAGCAAAGATCATATGTTTCCAGTTACACAAAAATGATGCCATTTAAATCCAGGCACAGATGATCGAACAAAACGCAGTGAAATAAAAAGCTATTTCAAAAATGGTTGTGCATGTCACACTATACCTTAGTGCACACACACATGCAAAAATATCACGTAGTGTCAAGAACTCCACCTCAATTCACTTATCCATCTCTGAAACACATCCAGGCTGACATTTCTAATTTTCAGCACATTTAAAGTGTTGTGTAAAGTCTAGCCTAATGATCTTGTGTAGTTCAAATTCCCACATTAACAAAGCTGCTTCTGCTATGAAACCAAAACAATAACATAAAACCTCAGAAAATAAATCACCAAGTATGCCTTTTACAAAACCTACCACTTAAACGGAATGAGTTGCTAAAAATAAAAAAAAAAAAAAAGGAGATGTGGAAAACACTTTTTTTTTTCCTCTTACAAATCAAGACTAAGGTACAGGTTCTAAGTTATGAGAATCTCAGGGCAAAGAGGCCGCAACGAGGGGAGCAGACTGGTAGTAATCAATTCTAGTTTGAACATGACTACCTTCATCTTTTTTTTTTTTCCTCCTCTGAACCTTTTTTGGTCAATTATGCACAAAGGGTAAGTCTGTCAGTTATCATCCATTTTTTTTCATTAATAGCTGTATTTTTCTAACTATTTTCCATCGCAGTAGTTGCTCCTATGGCAACACATTCTCTAACATTCATTCCTTGAGAGCGACCACGCTATTGCAAGTGAAAGACAATTGAATGGGGCAGCCTACATCTGTCCCCTATTTTCCGTTAGGAAAGTGCGCAAGTAATTGGCCAACTAGTTTGATTGCCAACTATTTCAATATTAAAAAATATTTGCATCTATGACCAGTCAAAAGTAATATATACAATTTAAGAAAAGGAACAGCAGGTGACACATGTTGAAATTTTCTTAGTACAGTTCATTCTAACAAAAAATAAAAAAATGCTATAGAAATACAGATGATTACAGCATTCCAGATTTTATACTACTGGATATTATGTATTGGGAGAATAATACCAGTTACATCTGGTTATTTCTGGAGAGGTTTGGGGCTTTTTTTGTTTGGATGATGGAATTTTTACTTCCTAAGGGTATTAGATTTGCATGCTGTCTGCCTTCCTCCTTTTCCCAGCAATTTTTGAATTCGTTGGATAATTCCAACAAGTTTTTTAAATAGAGGGCTAGAGTTCCTCAAAAACATTAACGTTTTACAAGTTTTATATCCAACAGAGGACAAAAACCCTTGTGAGCATCCTTAAAAAAAAAACCAAAACAAGAGACAGCTATTCTCAACTGCACTGCACTGAAAGCCATAATATAAAATCCAATATAGGAGGAGAATCCTCTGATATGGCAGGAGAACTTTGATTAGATTTCATTCCTCTTTAGACAACAGAGAATCTAGCAATAAGAAAAAGCTACAGAAAACCAAACTTCATTAGTTCTGCTTCTTCTGGATGCACTTGTGAATCTTTAAGTTCTGGGGTTTTTGTTTTGGTTAAGGATTTGAAAGGGCAAAGGTAAAGGAGAGGAAATTATACATGTATTCTGATAGTTTAAAGAAGTTATCTTTCAACCAAACTTTACAGGACAGTTTTTTAATGCAACTGCTGTCTGAATATTCATTTCCAGATGTATAAAAATGCATGTATAGAACATGGCACTTAATTCTTAGGACGACCAAGAAAACTATGCAAGAGAAAATGAAAATTAAGCATCTTCAAGAGTCTCTTCAACTGAAAATCAGAAAGAATAATTGCTGCAGCATGCTTAGGAGACTGATCCCTCAACCCCTGCCATGCCAAACCCATTATCACCCCAAAGGGGATAATAACTGTCATGCCTAGTCTCAGGCTCGAGTATGTTTGTTAGTGCACTGATACAGAAAACAAGGTCTAGCATAAGAGATGTTTCACACTAAAGTGTGCTAATGAATCAAAGCGACAGGAGAGAGTTCTAACCTTCACAGAGCAAAGGAGTTGTTTGCTAACTAGTCAAGTAGAGGAGTCTAACAAAAGAAACATTTGTACATGCAAGGAAGTAAAACAAAGCTCCTTTTTTTTTTTTCAGTTCAGAAATAAATCTCGACCATCTCCTGCATAAGGAGGAAACATAATTAGTTTCACTAGCTTTCCTACTGAAAAAAAGGAATCCGTCTGGACACCTTGGAAGTCTCCAAAGGAGAGGGCCAGCCGTGACAGTGAACCAAATCACAGCTAAAGGATGGTTCTGGTGAACAAACTCTCTCGTCAGTAAGCTCTGGGGTTGAGGTTCCAAAACAGTCTCTCCCTAAAGGGAGGACCCAAAGGTGAAAGGCAAGCACAAAGACTGAAATCTAGACCGACAGAAGTTCAGCAGGCTAAGGAAAAGTTTCGCAATCTATACTTCTGCTGCACAGATGGCTTGGTACAGAGCAGCAGTGGGTACAGGCACCTTTTTAACAAGGTTTCAAAGAACATTAATAGTGTTCCCAGGCATTGCAATAATAGTGAACAATACTTATTCATTTTTATTAAAAACAGATTAATGTTCAGTGTAGCAATGTACTGAAACTGACATTTCTTTTCATGCACAGAAAGAGGTTATTTTCCAATACCTGATCCTTTAGCTTTTCACTTACATTCTGTACATTCCTGTTTTTCTACACAGGGTTTTTTTCTTTTTCTTCCCCTCCCCCACCCCCCACTATGCTTGTAACCTGGCCTTCAAAAGACTTCAGTTGTGTATTTCAGTTTTAGTTAGGTTTACATTTCTGCATTTCTGTATTTTTACATGCTAGTGTCCTGTTTACAGATTATTTTTTTTTCAGTTCAGGATTCAAAAATTTCACTGGTCACAAACAAATCAATTCTGCTATACATGTGCAGCAGACCTGATATATCTGGAAAGCCTGGGAGCAACTATATATGTAACACATTAGTTACTTGTGAACACGATGAAATTCAGACCAACACATTCTGAATGCAGCACACACACTGTAGATCTTATGAGTCCCAGAGGCAAACTTTCCGCACATATTTCTGTCCAGGGAATCCTAGCGAAAACATGGCAAGCCTAAACATAAAACTTCCAACTGCTGTGAGAGAGAGGGGTACATTCATACCTTTCACATAAAAGCATAAAATACATTTGAAAGTGAGTATAAGATGAGATTTAGATCTCTTATTCTAGACCTCTTTCTCTTCCAGAAAGATTTTTCAGTTGTCTTATTTGCCTGATAAGCAAAACCAGTAGAACACACTTCAAACTGGAATATCCTCTGGTATCATTAGTCCAAAAAATCAGTAGTAAACATTGGGAATAAAACCCTGGTTACAAAGGTTGTAGGGTGACTAAGACTTTCTCCACCAAGGCAGCAGACAGACAATAGCAATTCTGTGATTCCGCAAATTCTAGGCAGTTCTTCCAGTCCTTATTTTTATTTATTCTAACACTGCGCATGTCCCGGTACCCCACAGACATCCTTCCTGGCTTGATGAAATCAGTTCTGTCCTTTGGACAACTACCTTGTCTTCTTCTCTTGAGTACTTATAGAAACAATTTAAAAATTCAACTTGTATTATACAATTTTGCAGCTTAAGTCTAAATCACTATCATTCAGCTATTTTCATTTTTAAGTTTTAAGCAAAAGATTTCAGGTTCTGGAGTTTTTAAGATTATACTGTTATGGCAAAAATACATAAACCAATAACAAACACAATAAAATACAAGATCTGAAATGTTTGAGTATAAGTGTTAGTATACGTGCAAGAAAAATAACGTGCAACCTGCATAAAGGGAAGAGTAGTTCTGGAGTATAGTTCATGTCGTACCAGGGATAATAGTTTCATTTTAGTGAATGCTAAAAAGCCACACAGCACCGCAATGACCAATTCAATAATAACAACTTTAAAGGCTCCTATAAACAGCAATGGAGGAAAATGGAGACAGATAAAAGGAGCCATTTTTAAGAAATTAATCCCCTCTCCTCTTCCCCATAATGAAACTTATGTTCCCACTTTTTAAAAAAAACAACTCTGCCATGAGTCTGAAACGAAATGAAGGAACAATTATTCAGATGTTTTCTGCTAACCAAACCCACACTTTCCAGTCTTCAAGGGATCATTTGTCCCCGAGACAACCACTCTGAGGCTAGACTGTAAGTTATTGATGTTGTTTATGGAGGTGGGGGAGTGATTCCATCTGTCTGTGACGGGCACTGCAGGTTTTTAAAAGAAAATAGTCAATTCCAAACAGTTTACTGATAGAATGCTCTCTGAAAGCCTGACCTGGACAAGCTGAATAACTACGAGGTAACTGCTACTTACAACTCAGTGCCAGCAACTCATTTGTTCATGATAATCATCTTACACAGACGAACCCTACATTGTGGTTTACATGCGTGTGGGATCTCTACGTTATCTATGCTAATAAAACATTAATCAAGGGCCAAATTTATAGCAGGCACTTTATAAGTAAGGTCAAGACAGGTCAGCCTCACATAATAGGAAACAACTACAGGCTAGATCTTAACACTGTAACTGAACACCCTTGTTACTTTACCTTGGCCCTTGGGATCATGACTAGTAGCAAAATGTTTTTTCTGCCTCAGAATAGTGTTTCCCTCACCATAAACTGAAATGTAACCATTAAAGTGGTCATTATTTTTACGTATCTTGAGAACATCTACACATTTTAAAAGAAAAATCTCAAATAGCCATTTCCCCTATATCTACAATGATAAGAAGATATTTATATAGTATTCTAATTTATGTGATAAATTATTTTGTTTTTAATTCAGTAGCTGTCCTAATCCTGTAAAATTTATTTTCTACTGGGATTCTTACTAGCTCAAGTTACTCACTAACACAATTTAGGTTTACATAAATGGCTTTTCTTATAATACTCCTTAGCAAACTCATTAAGACATCTTAAAAAAAATCCTTTGGAAAACATAAATATCGCTCTTAGTCCGTCTGAACAATCGACTCCTAACAAAGAAAATATTGATGCTTCTGAATAGTCACTGCAAGTCAAAGAGTATGGCCTCATCACCTGCTCTGTCATTTTCTGCAAGTCCCAGTAATATACATATATAGTTATGGATAGAGCATTAAACTAATTGGTAATGTTAACAAATTATTGGGTTTTTACCTTAAAGGGACTTTCTTCCTTTGTATTTTATGAGGTAGATAGGAAATAAATGAGCAAACTGGAATCTAATTTTTGAGGCAGAGGCTTATCTTACAATTCCTAGCTATAATGTCTTCCAAATATCAATTCCCTTCCTCAAGAGATTAGCTGAATACAAATTATACTTTCAATGTTAACCAGTGCACAAAGACAGGAAGAAAGAAAATCCACAACACATAAGTGAAATATTTAATAAAACTGAAGAGCATTCAGATTCTGCAAAAGCCCATATTCAGTATTAGAACAAAACCAAAGCATTGAAGAATGTGAAATCATGCTCGTAAAACTCAAAGGAAATGACAAAAAAAGACAGAAGAGAAAGTATTTTTAAAAAGTTTCAAGCCACACAACTTCTTCAAAGCTGAGGCAGAGGTGTTATCAAATATTGTGACTTACCTTCCTTCATTGACAAGCTCAATAAAGGCAAGGCCAGCATTCTTTTGTATAGAGTTTTGCCACTCCTGGGGAATAAAAAAAAAGAAAGAAGAGAAAATTAGTTGTATAAAAAACAAAACTAAGAAAAAACATTTTCAGCTATAAAGTCATACGCTTTCTTTTCAACTTTATCAACTTACACCACCATCAGCAAACATATAAAGCGTTAATTGTGTGCTAATCAGGAAGGAAACATTACCACCATGAAGAAAGAGAACCCTATCATTTACTCAAAGTCATATTCTGTGGAGGGAAGAATAAAATACAAAAACATCCCACAAACAACTGCATCATTTTCTTTTGCTATGTTATGCAATAATTCTGAAATTACTCTGGTTGACTGATGCTGTTTGCCTTACTGAACCTTGATAACGCTAGAAACAAAGTGTTTCACACTAATGTAAGGCTCATTCTTTAGACACAAATTTCTCTTACAGCTTAAAGTCTAGTTAATGCCTATAAGTTCATGCCTATAAGAACGCTCACCTCACCATCACATAACCATCTCTACTCCAAAAAAATCTAATGATCCAAATATTGCACCGTTAACACCCAATATGTTTCAAAAATTTTAACACCTTTTTAACACACTGAAATGATAGTAATAGCAGACACACATGTGGCGCACATTTCTTACATCCAACTGAGCCCTGAATTACAGCAAAATTCTACCCCTCTTAAACATGTAGGCAGGTTTTGCCTGGCCCCCAGAAGACACACAGTGGCAAGCAACCAACCCAGATGGCCTATCACTGGGGCTTGCTTCCCCCGTTTGAAAACTGAGCAGAAAACAGAATTGGTTAACAAAAACACAAAGATTATTTTTTTTTTTAAACCTAGACTCAATAGGAATAAACGGACAGAGCTACAACTAGGGTATAAAAGCGTGAACCTTACAAATTCAAGGTTTCTCAATAGAGGAGGTTTTAATACCAAGTGTCAACAAAGTACATTTTTTGCTGCTTAGTGTTGCAGAATTACCTCTCAGTCAGTGACATGAAGGTTTGATCAGACATATACAAAAGCCAGTAGAACAATGTTGTTTCTTTAAAATTTAAATCCTGCCTGCCTGTCCCACGCCCCCCCCCCCCCCCCAAATAAAATAAATCCATATTTCAAATGCAGGGGAGAAGTTATAACTCTGTCTTGATCTCTCAAGGCTCAACATGTTCCAGGCCAAACATACTCTCTTATAATTTTTAAGTTGCAGCAATGTATTACAATTTTTAAGTAGTCAGAATTAAGAGCAGAACAACTGGAATTTGTGATGTATCATCATGAATTATAAATGTATCTCATTTTTTATATAACTAGTTTATATGCATTAATAGGAAGAAAACACTCTAAGCGTCAGCTAAGTTTCATTTACTTATTATCACATATGGGGGGTTTGGGGTGGTGTGTTGGGTTTTTTTAAAGCTACATCAAGTAACGTCATTGGTCCTTACTTCTACCTACATTTTACTAATATTTCTCCCACTGTCCTTCCCCCAGTTCTCCCCTAGTGTCTGAAACAGCTTTAAGAAGCATTTATTCTTATGACAAAAATACCTTTTAGCTGCTAATATTCTGAACAAAATAGCACATGCAACTAATCCTCATAACAGGGTTTTTTAACTGTAATATCAAGTTCTAAATATTGAACTCCACATGATAATTGAAACTATTCTCTGTTAGCTTAAACGTGTGAACACTCAAGAAAAGTAAAATAATTTTTTCTACTTATGACACTGTCCATCTGTTGCTCCTCTCTTTAAGAGAGCTCCCTACAATACTTGAAAATTTAATTGGTGAAGATGGAGGTTGCCAAAAGTGAAAAGCAAGTGCATTTATCATGATACTTTTCAGCATTTTTCTCTACATCAGACATCATCAAAGAAGGCGTTAGTCTAAACAATTTCATAAATCACGGCTGAACACACCCTAAAGCTAATTTTAATAGCTGAAAGAAAAGACTAATGGTCATAATCTTTCATGATCCATTCAATATTTCCCCACAGTATATGTTCTCCCTCAAACAATTACACTCAGTATGCATATTGCATTATTATATCAACATCTTAGTTATCCATCTCCCAAAGGTATTAGGGGAAAAAAACACGTTAAAAGCCTCAAACTCAACCACTAATGCAACTAAATAACTACAAAACGCATTTCAGCACTTTCCTAAGGAAGGACTGTAAGGGAAGATCAACAAAGTCAATAATTTCATACCTGTTCTAAGCTATACTTAATTGACCATCATTTCCTACAGTTATAAATGCTTAGTAACCGAGAGACATAATCTACTTTTAATGCTTTTGGTCACTGTACACTCAGTAGTGAAGCAGGGAAAAAAAAAACAACTTAGAAGCACTAAACACTATCACAAATAGCTACAATGAAAAACAACTATTACAAGGAGATAAATAAGGAATCACATTTTATTCAAACACTATGTCTGATGTGGAAATTTCCTAGTTCATTGTTGTTTCACCTACCTCCTTAATGGAATCTGTAAACACTTCTGTAAGTACTTTAGATAAAATGCAAGTACTATATCCTTTCCTGAAATGGTGCTCAAACCTCATCTGAATTATAATTCTGTATAGAATAATATATTACATTTCCTATAGCTACAGCACAAGTCTGCCATAAGCAAAATTACATCCCAGTCCTCTGTAGCACCAATTTTATATCATCAACAAGTGTCATTAACACATTCTGAATGCACAAGGATCATTAATTGAAAACATTAAACAGCACTGGTCTTAAACCCCTCCCTTCAGAAACTAATAATCTCCCTCAAGGTTTATATCATGACCTACTGTTGTCCCATTTGAGTGAGGTTGGGGGTTTTTAATCTACTTTACAGTGTTTTTTTTAATTAATTCTAACTAACGATGAGTCGTATGACAGTACAAAATGCTCTAATAAAACTCACATTAATTACTACACTTCCTTTGTCTAGGAAATATATTTTGGCTGAAGACCACAACATGCATTAGACTATAACCAACAGCGAGATTAGTCTAGAAAAAACAATCTTTAGTAATTCTGTGTTCCATTTTATTTCATTTCAGCTACATATGCATGTGTAGTTATCTCAGTCTTCAAATACATTGAAAAGTCTTTTATATTTCTTGATCCTTTTATTTCCTTTCTCAAAAATAAGGCATGTCTCTAATCATATGGCTTCATCAGATACGAGAAGTTCTTTAAAAATTCTGCACTGAATTTGAATTTTCCAGTGTCAACTCTATTAGTTAGACATTTTCTTCCATTTGTTTTGGCTCCCTACTCATTCTGAATATCCTTGTTCAGACATAATACTTCGAGAGGGTCTTATTTACCCAAACAGGCCTGCCCAAAAGCCTTTTCTGCAAGCAGCAGGTAGTAGAAGCCAACTTCAAAACAAAGAAACGCAGGTGGTTCTTTACACAGTGCATTATAGATCAGCAGAACCCATTGCCAAAGGATGTTGTGGTGACAAAAAGTTCAATAGCACCAAGAGGAGCTGCAGAAGTACGTGGAAGGAAAATACATTGACATCGACTAGAAACATGGAAACTACACGCAGTTCAGAAAATACCCTGAGCTGAAAATAGCTGGAGAGTGGAAAAGTATCATACACGCTTGTCTTATTTTATTCTTCTTGAGAACCCCTCTGTCTCCAGTTGGAGACATGACAACAACCAAGGTGGAGCCTTTATCTAACCCAATATAGCCATTCCTAAACTCTAATCACTCAAACCAATGCCAAGAAAATTTTGTTGATAAACATTTTTGTTGGTTTGTCATTGGAAGTGCTTGCCTGTAGGCAGCAAATGGACATGTCCCTCCTCACCTGTACACTTCTAGGAAATAACTGTAATCACATTTCAAACAATTAACCCAAAACATATATTCTTTAAGCTATATAAAAACATTCGCAAGACCAATCCACCAACTGGTCTGATGGCTAAACAATTAAACATGGATCTTTAACAGAATATTTAAAACATTTGCAATAGATAAAAACTGCTCTACTGCCAACTGTAGCAAACTGTACTACTACTTTCATTCATATACACATACACGCGCATACTCCCTAATAATTCATTTTTCTCCGGAACATAAAAAAATATCCTCCTAACAAGGCTAACATATTCCACAATTAAGAATTATATCTAATGATTGAAATACACACTCATAAGCAAGCAAAAAAGGGCAAATTCTTTGCTAATCCGTCCTTCCCATAAAGCTGGTGGAGCTTTAATAATTTATGTTGGTTATGAAACAAAGGAGAAGGATGACTTTGGTACTGACAACTATGAATGGAGCACTAAGGAGCAGGGTGGGAAAATGTGTTAACATATGACCAAGAGACATATTATATCCTAGAGTAAAGGTCAGATCTGCATAAAAAACTTGTTCATAGAGAGATATACTAATCTTTAAGTGCCTAAAGTAAACTATCAAGAACTTTTCAGCAGTGTTTGCACTTGGTGTCAGCACTCTCTCAGCACCACATCCACTACAGGCTTGAATGAACTCAGCAATAAAGAACATATAGTGAAAAGTAGATTATATCTCAGCTGGGTTCTTCATAATTAAAAAAAAAAAGTTAGACTGCATGTTAAGCAGAATATCTGCAAACATAAATTACTTTTAAAGAGTTAAAGCATGCTTAAATTACTTTAACCTACAAAGCTCCATTGAAAAAAATTAAAACCAACATGGAATTATGGGAAATCATATCTAGAAACTCTGTGTAGCAATTTAATATCAAAATTAGCACATGCTAGTGTATGAAACAGAAAAATTTTGCAAGGATGCAATGCACTTTAATGAAAGAGTAACACAAAAACACGTTTGGAGACAATGTTATTCAGTATATATGAAGTCACACCTGGGTGCTCAAATAAAATTTAAAAAACATAAATCAATAATAGAAGAACTATCAGAAATTGATTCAGAAAAAAAAATCAGTAATTAAATTCAAAGTCCTTTCTCTGCAGAACACCACTCTCGCTGAACCTTGACACAGAGAAAAGAGAGCTTGCAAAAATATTTACTACTATCCCAAAAATTCAGAACATTTTGTCAGGGGGAAATCTTATCAAACAGGCTTGGATTTATTGAAATTTAAACAATGGATACTATTCCCCACTAAACAATGGCTTGTCTATGAAAGCTTTAACATGGCATCTATGTAACAAGTCAAGCTCTCTCACTAATCAATACAGAGGTTTTGATTTCAATAAGGGTGATAAAAGTTGCTCTAACCCTGGCCAGCTACAAGCTCTCAACAGATGATCATCATTAGGCCTCTATCGGGGTTCCACATACTCAGGCTGTACAAATGTGTCCTATTAGTACATGGTCTGTCTGTTTGGCAACTCCAGGCTTAAGACAAATGGCAGCTGCTGCCCTTCAAGGTCTGAAGTCAAGTCCTCAGGGAATCTAAAAGTCCAACTGGAAAAATCAAGGCCTGTTCATTAGAGACTGCTCCAGGGGAAACTTGCAAGGCTGCCATTAGAACTATATAAAAGAGCTAATTATTTTTGTAAGACTTTTAAACTATCAAACACACCCAGTTACAATAAAAAGTATTTACTACTGGCATTCCATTAAAAAGACATTGCTTTTTGTCAAAAAATCAGCTAGTGACAGTACACAACTAAAGTCTTTGTATTAAAAATTTTAATGAGTCTTCTAGGAGAAAGTTGTGTAAAATTTAACTAGATGAGATAACTTCTCAAGTGGAGGTATAAAACCAAGCACGGTGTTGTGGGAAAATATTCCAAACACATTCATATCAAACTAACTAATGAACTATAAAGGTGGGCTCAGATTGCCTGTGTGTGTGATTATCTACCCCCGGAAAAGACAAGAAATTCAATAAACAAACACGTGCAGTGTTGCAAAACTGACTAAAAAGAACACGTAGCATTCCTGTTTCAAACCTATGCTGTTAATGAACAAATGGAAACGCTGCCGTCTACTAGTGCATTAATAAATCAGTCAAAAAGGCACATGGCCCGGTTGGTATCAAACACAAAGACTGAGCAGAAAAAAAACAAAACGCAAAAGTGTTCAAGTATTTTTCCTCTGATAAAACACAGAAACAAAGATTATAATAATGATGGCTACTTACCTAAAATATACTCTGGGAAGAGTTGGAACACTATTTTTTTTTACTCATAACCACAAAATTATCTACTATTTTAACTATGAAACAGAATCAAAGTTTCTTACACTGAAATATTTTTCCAGCTGCACAGCATGACAACAGTGGATTGAATTCTAATGGTACAACAGATCACTGCTATAGAGTATTTATTACAAATCTTTTAAAAGTGCTATATGAAATTCATTAGTGTTCCTTAATCAATTCTTGGATCAACATGCACATTAGCTTCCGACAGCCTAATTCAAAAAAGCAATTACAACCCTAGTCCTTATGTAAAAGGACAACAGAGAAAAGCTATGTTAAACCAGTTTAAAAGAATGAAAATGTAAAGAAAACAGATTAGGAATGATTTATATCAATGCCTAGTGCTGAAGTTAATTACAGCTAACCCAATAAAATAGTGCCTTTATTATTGTACAGCAAGTAATAACCTTAGACGCAGAAAACAGAACTCTCTGCTGACTTTTGCATGCTCAATTCCACAGCACACTACATTAAGAATTAAAGAAGTAGTAAATAAGCCATACAGAAACAGCAGTTTTTTAACTAAAAGCAGAAGACTCCCCTGCTGTTTAACCATTTGAGATATTCCATGTAAACAGAGCTTCCCATAAACTGGTATTATGTTGTCGGTGGTAAATGCCTAAAACTACCTTGTAATGAGAGTTTAATTTCAGTACTTAAAAGTTTGAGTTCAAGTCACAATATGTTTTTATAGATTCTGAAAATAAATTATACACATATAGAGCTGGAGCAGTTTGCATATTTAAGTACTACGTTGTTCAGTAAAATGCCAAATAAAAAACTGTCAGCTTGTCTGACAATGGCTTTTATGCTATGAGATTACTCTCAAAGTGACAACTGTTGTCTTCTCTACAAACTACGCAACTCTATCCTAAAAGATACCGTATTAAGAGAGATACACTACATGAAATGTTACAGCACATACAATCTTTAACAATTACATGTAGCCAGAAAATCTCAACACAGGTTGCAGCTGTCATAATTTATGGCGACACCACATATTCTTAAAAGAGGATTTTACTAATGAAAGAAAACTTAAATCACTTAACCCAAAAGTTCTTATAAAATTATGAAAATATCACTGACTGTAATCCGAAAGCTCACATAAAATTACGAAAATATCACTGTCTGCATAAATAAAATGCTATCGATAATAACTACCACAGCATAAAAGTTGCATATCATCAAAGCTCCCAAACTTTTTTGTATCTAGCTTCAGAAAAGTATGAACATGTATATGAAAAACAGTTATTACATGCCTTTTATAGTGACCTAACTCATGACCCGATGAATATAATTTTGCCCCTAGAACTAATGTCGCATTAAGATGAAACAGGTAAGTCTATGTTAAACCTTCCTTTACGGTTCCAGTACAGCAACAAACTGTAGAATGGGGAAAAACTGAATGAGCGGATCACTGATTTCAGGTCCATAGTTTCTGATGGAGGAAGCAATTTGCCTGGGCAGCCTCTCCCTTTCTCTCTCCCACCGGCGGGCTGTTGCCATGACTCCTCATGAAACGAAAGTAGGGGTCAGGTTTGAGTTCATCAAGCAGCAAACCTTTTCCACCACAGACTCCTCTTCAGGTTCTTTAACCATCAGCTATTTTCAATGCTGAAAGACAGTAGCTTCAGGAAGAACAGGAACAGAAATCTTAAGTGTTAATTGAGAAATCAAAGTACCAAGCAGTTCTGTAAACATGCAGAAACGGGAAGCAAGAAACTATAAGTCAAAGGAGATGAGTCAAAAGAACAGAAGTGAGGAAAAGGGACAACATAAGATGAACAAAGGGAAGAGATCCAAATAATCAAGTTGCAGTGCCAGTATCGTTTTTATGGAGAAAGGAAAACAAATCAAGGAATAGCAGGAGTATAAGGCAACAGCCTCTTGATTTCAGTGCTTTTTTGTTTCACTGTGATTTTGAGTTTTTGTAAAACCACTAGATGGAAAAAAACGTCTTTCAAAAACTTGTAAGTACAAGAAAATCACAGCATACTCACTGCTGCACAGTTGCCCTAGTAGTGATGGACTGATCCTACTGATAGCGACATACACCGTCACCACCACCAAAGAGCAGCAACCTTCCTGCTCAACGCCTGATAAGCTTTAGCTAAATAAAATTAACTAATGAAAAACTCAACAATATACACAGTGAATACTATTTTGGAGCTAAAAGCCCATTTATATGACCCTTTTCCCCAAACGTAGCTTAGTTTCAATTTAAACTCTCATAACAGCGATGGGACGGGGTCGGGTGCTGCTGTGGGGGGCGGCACGGGGTTCGGTGAGGAGGGTGTGTGCCCAGGCGGATGACCGGCACTCAGCCAAGTCCATCTATGAGTTTCACACCTGCGATATCGATGGGAACGATGTTTCCTTGAAATTATTTAAAAAAAATTTTTTACTGCGTCCAGTTCTGGAGCCCCTGCTACAAGAAAGATATGGACGTGCTTGAACGTGTCCAGACAAGGGCCACAAGGATGATCAGAGGGCTGGAGCACCTCTCCTGTGAGGACAGACTGAGAGAGTTGGGGTTGTTCAGTCTGGAGAAAAGGCGGCTCCGAGGAGACCTTATAGTGGCCTACCAGTATCTTAAGGGGGCCTACAAGAAACCTGGTGAGGGACTTTTTAGGATGTCAGGTAATGGTAGGACTAGAGGGAATGGATTAAAACTAGAGATGGGTCTATTCAGATTGGACGTTAGGAAGTTCTTCACCATGACGGTGGTGAGACACTGGAACAGGTTGCCCAGGGAGGTGGTGGAAGCCCCATCCCTGGAAGCTTTTAAGACCAGGCTGGATGGGGCTCTGAGCAACCTCATCTTGTGGGAGGTGTCCCTGCCCATGGCAGGGGGGTTGGAACTAGATGATCTTTAAGGTCCCTTCCAACCCTAACAATTCTATGATTCTATAACAAACGCACGCAAACAATGAACAAGATTCCTGCTATCATTGTACCTTTGAGGGAATAAAATCAAAGTGTGTAAATCAATTCCAGCTCTTCACTCAAAAGACAGGATGTCCAAACCTGTCCCTTATCACTCCCTTGAGTAGCCCTATCCTAATGCAGATCTTTTAGAGAAAAAGATGTTAAATCAAATCAAATTTAAAAAAAAAAAGTGGGAAAACTAACGTGTGTCTCTTTCATTACATTCCACTTGCACACTACATTCCCTTCCTCATTCTGCATCTGTTGTCTTCACTTAGACAAAAGTATTCTGGGTGTCCATTATTCCACTGCTACGCGACACCAGGCAACACAGAGCTCTATTCTCATCTGTTCCTATATGTTGCTACAATAAACATGATAAATAATAATCTGCTCCTTTCACTGCAAATCCCCCCCTGCACTCACCAAGCAAATCTTCCAGAAAGGAAAATATTACCATTTCTGGTTTAAGTAGAAATCAAAATAAATGTCTTCGTAAATATTCAGAAGGTACTGGAAAATACAACTGATTCTTCTGAATCAAATTTGTCTTGGAACTAGGATTTAATGCCTAACAGACTTGCACTGCAATATCATATTGATTGCTGCATAATCTGAATTACAAGCTTTTTCACTTAAACAAGTTATCTTAAAATATTTATTGAAAGATTAGTGCATCATCAACATCTTGGATGAGACAGATGTTTTTGCAGTTGCAGAGATATGTAAAAAGGCACAGATGAGTATAAATAAGACTAAAGATTAAACAATAAACCGAACAGTACCACTATGCAAAGCTGCTCCTGCCAGAACTTTGAGTAAATAGCACTGCTCCCCAAATCGTAAGTTTCTTAAGCAGTTTTGCTTGGAAACAGAGACACATTATTTGGTTTATTAACAGGAACAAAAATGTTCACATATTTGTAATCAACATAAAGTCAGCAACAAGCATTGCCGCTCACTGAACTTTCCATAATCTCATACCCCTCCCCTCCACTAACCTTCCTTCCATAGTCTCAAATTAAACAGACTAGCTGTAAAACAGCAGGGTGTCAAATTAAAGCACACTTTATTTTCAGAGGTCTCCACACTTCGCGGCTGACTTCCTGTCAGGAAGAGTTCCATTTCAGTGCAGAGCCCCATCAGCAGGGAGCTCACAGAATTAAGTGCCAGTTGATATTACTTTGTTTTGCATTTACCACCCATGAGAATATTGTTCAAAGATCTAGTTATAAAGTCAGCATGGTATCATCCTTCTGACTAGACTGCCAAGCCACAGGGTGTGCTCTCACTGCACAAAACTCACCTTAAATGGTGATGTTTTTTTAAGTCCTAGTGTGCTGGTGAAGCAACAGGATGCCTTTTTTCTTCAGAAAAGTCTTGCTTCTGAAGCTAAATTATGTTCCCTTACTTTTGAACATCTGCAGCAGTGTACATTCATGGAAATGAAGCTGTCCTGTTCCCCTGTCACACCCCCAAGACTCACATTTACATTAGACAGTCCACTCTCCTCCCTAAACATAAAAATGTATGTATTAATCATAAAAATTCTCAGCAGCACAGTTTTAAAGACTAATATTTTTAGCTGTAACAGACATCTTTTCCATGAAACTCACACCAATTCAAGAGAATTGTTCTTAGTAAGAGCCTATAATATCTGAAAAGCCTATAGAACAATCACTAAAGATTGTAAAAAAAAAAAAAAAAAAAAAAAAGGAAAAAAGAAATGGTCCTCATTTTCCCCCCAGAACTTTACTGCAGGCAACAATTATGTTTTAGTAAGATGACCTCTCTCCACTCCACTGTGGCAAACTACTTCTAAGAACAGTTTTATGGTTTTTAACCCTATCTTTTATCCATTCCTCTATCCAAAGTCTGCAAGTCACGTTGGCTTCTCCAAGTGTATTGTTCCAAGAAGCAACACTTCACATCAGTCCACACTAAAATACCATGGCTTTACTACACCCATCCACTTGTACCTCTCTACACACCCTCTTAGGCTAATATATAGCACCCATCCCAATTCCTTTACGTATAAACGTATTTTTTAATTTTTGTTCAAAACCACAGAGCTCGCAATTACTTTCCAGAAAACAGCTGTGTAGTATAAGCCAAAAAAACCTGGTTCTTTCAGACTACTTTTCTCAGTTTGCAGCTGCAGCTAATAGAGCTTACTTTTGTGGAACATTTCAAAATACAGCAGCTGCAAATTGCAGAAGGCACTTTCCAGGAGGTCAAAAGTAGGCCTAGATGAAATGAGTTTTAGTTAGGAAGCCATTTCTATTGCTTTGATGATTATTTTTATCTAATACACAAAAACATCATCCCCATTTAAGAGAAGTGTAACATATCAGATATTCTTCTGTTTTTCTCATACTAAGTGTAAGACAACACAGTTTTTACTCATCTTAAAATTCCACAACATGCATTTCATCTCCACACTGTGGAATGAGCAAGCCTTTAAAATATCCTCCTAGACTAAGAATTATGGAAAGATATAAGGAGATAAAGCCAAAGTACTAGCTCACACATTTTAACTACTGTGACTACTACCTGTCAGGATATAACTATAAAGTGCTTATTGCATCATTAAGTCAAGAAAAGGTCACTTATTATTCATGCAGTATTGGCAAATCATTCCCAATACATTCCAACCTATTTCCACACATAAGGCAAAAGCAAAGTCTAGATTATAAACTTCTTTCGTTTCTATTAGTAAGCAAACTGTCGATACGCATCCACTTGACGGACGCGCGCAAGAAACAATATTCTATCAGAATTTATTTTTTTTAAATTTAGCCAGTGACGGACACAGCTGTTTTAAACTTCATATCTGGAGGCCATACTAATAGTAAGCAAAGCACATTATTCCTGAAGCCAATAACTACACCTAAGATAAAAGACAGTATTCAAATATATCTTAAGCACAGGAAACTTTGCTAAGGGGTCCAAGAAGTGTGAACTTCAGTGATTATTATGAAGAATAATAGGAGTTTGAAAGAAACTCCTATTTAACCATGTTAGAGTGCTCTCCAAGCAATTCAGTGGAATTCAACAGGTTAAATATTGCAGGCAATTACAGGCAATTAAACTTTCAAACAATTTAGAAAGCAACAGGACATCAAAGTAGGAATGAATTCCAACAGACAAATTTTACGTTACCCTGACGTTTCACACAGAATATATTACAATAACCTAGTTCTGGAGACACAAAATCTACATACCGCTTAAGTCAAAGAAAAAAAATAATATACGCACCTAATTTAAAATGTAATTTCAACATACTCCAGTTCAAAGGAAAGGTTTTCCCAGCTGTTTCCATTTATTTCAATCTTATCAGAATTGCACTTCAGACAGCTATCTACCAAACTGATCTCCAGTTTCAAACACTTAGAATGTATAACATAGTTCAGTGAAGCAAGCAGCAAAATATCCACAGTACAAGTAATCCATTTGTAATTATTCCAAGTACTCTGCTTAGTGACACATACCAAGCATGAAAGTTGTTAATATACATTTTCAGCACCCAAAGTGAGATCCTCAGAGACGGAGGTAAAACTCCCACTTGTGAAGGAAAGAAGCTACACCATTCATAAAAAGAAACCCAGGTATATCAAGTGTAACAGAGAATCCAAGGGATCTAGACAACAGATTTGATAATTCAACCTTCTGTTTTGTTAGAAAGAAACTTACTGACAAGACAGTATCTAAAATCCAAGCACTAAAGGACTGTGTTTAAGGAGTTTGGACTCCACTGCCAGTGCCCTCCCACATCTTCCAGGCCTTTCACTCCATTTCTCCAGAGCTAACCCTACTGACCACTGGCCAAACAGCTCGTTGTGTTGCCATCAAGTGCCTTGCGGTGCAGGAGAATGCAGAAGCCCTAAACTTTATCCCCAAGATCTTACAGAAAAGAACTGATGGCTTCATATATCACAACCAAAGAAGGAAACTGCAATTGAGGACAACGCAGATGAATCACCACGGTGCTTTTACAGATTAAGAGAGCTTAATTTCTTTCAAAACTGGACTCCTCCACATTCCTGGTAAATGCCCTTAAGCTTCTGGACTACTAGCTGTTTTGGGAGGATATGTTGAAATTTTTCCTCTGGCAGATTATTCTACTTAGTGATAATAATAACTATTACCTGAAACATTAATTGAAACTTCTATACTTCGATAGCACGGCCCCTGCCTACTGTGGGATCTATGTTCCCCTCTCCCTAGCTTTGACCACAGTCTCCATCCTGCAAAACGAAGTCAGCGTAAACGAAAATATACATTGCAGGGGGAAAAGAGTCACAAGAGTTTTTGAAAAGGAAATAGTTTATAACGTAAAATCACTTCACTGAAAATATCCTGAAGCAGCACTGTACATAAAGCTCAATGCACATTTCCCAACTACTTTCCATCCAATAGCATCTTAAAGAAGAACAGGATAAGAATCTTCCATTTTGTATAACAGTTACAAGGGCCATGTGACATTTGTTACAAGATTACACTAGGAGTGTTCCTACTACTGCCTGCATAACAATTA
The DNA here is from genome assembly GCF_028500815.1 of Rissa tridactyla. Taxonomy (NCBI): domain Eukaryota; kingdom Metazoa; phylum Chordata; class Aves; order Charadriiformes; family Laridae; genus Rissa; species Rissa tridactyla. The sequence goes on from NC_071470.1 coordinate 74,885,572, forward strand.
ATAACATGCTTGGCAATCCCATGTTTTCAAACGTTAAGATTTATACAGATTAATACGCCTAGCTCCACTTGGAGCGGACCTGAGGCAGCTTCAGAATCTAAATAATGCATAGCTGAGTAAGATGTTCTTGAACACCCTCACTTCCTTCCACAGCCACCTCACCTCTACAAAAAGCTAGGCTGGCGAGATATTCTTCCAACGCTCAAATTCTTCAAAAGAGCGCAAGCAAAACAAAACCAAACAAGAATAAAAGTACACTATGAAGTCTCTGTCACGCCCGCAGGTGAAGTATTTTTCCGTGCATCTCAATACAGTGCCGTCGTACTAAATGAGAAACACCGAAAATTTCGTAACATTGCAGAGAAAGTTAGCAATACAAGGCAAGGCAAACGCTCACGGGCATGACTCATGCAATGTCTTCCCCTGAACTAAACAATTTAGACTTTGGGAAGCCCTTTTTTCTATTTTTCTTTATTAAGATCTAAATCATGTTCGTTTGCCTAACAGTTATGTTTCTAACCATTTTATCACAAAAGCGGTCTATTACTGAAGTGCTTGGGGTTTTTTTACTCAACTACAGCTACATTCGTCTTTGGTAAAAACAAAGATCCTTTTGCAGAAGTTCACACTGTATAAAAAGAAAAACTTCTGACTCCTGATATCTTCTAAAAGGCTTTTAAAAGAAAATTAGAACACATGTTAAAATTGATAGGAAGTCATTTGGCATCTTACAAAATCCCTACAAAATCTACCCTCTGTACCAAAACAAAACACACAGATTTCTTACATCGTGGATCTAAAGGATTATTAGATCCTTTTAAATATTTACTTTCAGCTGTTAGAACACAGAAGTGATTAGATTGAAAAGCATTATCTTGACGAAAATGTAATAATCTAAACACTTGGGGCATATAAAAAGTACTCAAACTGCATTTATTCTCTTCCTATCTAAACCCGGATATTGTTAGAGTTTTGGTGCTTCTGTCGAGTTCAGCTGCCGTGGTACCTTAGTGATTCAGCCCTTCAGATAACCTATACCCAATTCAATTAAAACTTCATAGTGATCACTATAGTTATCCATCACATCAAATTGCACTTAAAAGTAAATTAGGAACCAGTGCAGATCACAGAGCATCAGTATAACGTGTTCTCTCTGCAAGTAACAAACACTGAACACCAGCCATCTTCTACATCAACTAAGATCTCCAAGTAATTCAAAGGCTTACCACACTTTAGAACACGCTGCAGAAAAGCGGAAAGCCGTTCCCGAGGTAATGAATTTGGATCGTTGATACAAAGCTTTTTTTTCTGAGTACAAGATACCCAGAAAAGCCTGAAGATCCTGTTGCATTTTACAAACATTTAAGTACTAGGGTGGAGGAGGGCTGTGTGCATGCAAAAAATCCCCTGAAAAAATCAAAATCTTAACTACCATCCTATTGCTTTTCCTTAAGGGAAATACGCCATCATATTGTTTGTACGGGTGCATGACTGCATGGCACGTGTTGATATTGTTTAAATAATTAAGATTCCTTATGACAGTAAGAGATATGATGCAACTAAGATACTGCTCATGCCAAAGATGAATACTGACTTCTTTACAAGCAACAGAATCCGTTAGCAAAGTGACTTAGTAGCACATGAAAGAAAGATCACGCTAAAGAAAGATCACGCTAAAGAAAGATCACGCTAAAGAAAGATCACGCTAAAGAAAGATCACGCTAAAGAAAGATCACGCTAAAGAAAAACCTTTTTCAAACGTTTCACCATTTAACCACTGACAATTGGTTTGGTGAGTTGAGATAGACAAGAAAAAAAAAAAGCAAGCTGAAGGCCTATAAGTTCATCTACACAGGCAGTAAGACCAACTTTCATAGTGTAATTTTCTTCTGCTTTAGTATTACTAATCAGCCTCTGCTGTATTTTTAAGATGCACGCGCACTGCCTTGGATCGTGCTCTTCTCTCCAAAAAACAACTCCAAAAAATATCAGCACAGCGCATGACATATTCAGCCATAATCATATTTCATTGGGCCATATGTGCAGACGCTATCACTGCACACACACACAAAAATCTGGAGTATCAGAGTTTATGCTTCCCTCTTCCATCTCCCCATGAAAGATATACTTTATCAAGGTCCAATATAAATCTAATAGCTACAGCTGTGTAGTTATACTGCAATATATCATATTAATATTTCTCGAAGATAAAATACCTAGAGAGTAAATGTATTAAAACATTGGTCTTGGGTTTATATATGCCATCAGCTATCAAGAACGTGCCCTTAATCCCTTTGAAACAACAAGGGGCAGAGAAAGGAGGAACCAAGTAGCTTTTATACCTTGCACCAACAAGCAGGGCATATGTGCAGGTAACGGTGGTGAAAGGGTCATAAAAGTTGCTGCAGTATTCATTAATTCTTAATTGCAAACTTTTAGAAAGGTTGGGTGGCATTCCACCAATTTTAAAAAGTGATACTAGAGCTGAACAGTATTTGAGTCAGTTAGTATAAGTTTATTTTATGGTCTAGAAAATTTAGATTCAGTAGGAAAAAAAAGCTCTTAAGTCAAAGATAGATCTGACAAGAACCACCTAATTAGTTCTCTTACACATATTCCACTGACAATTCCGTTGATTTACTACCGAAAGAAGCATTTTTCAAGTGCTGCAAATTCTGTAAATTCAGAGGCATGAAGGAAAATTATGGAACCTATTTCACCTATTTTTGTACCTTTTCACCTTGGAGGTACAATAATGGGACAAATGCTTCATGTGTGTGAGCAACGGATAAATGTTTTCAATACCTTCATGAGAGAGTGGGGAAGAACACAGTTTTTCTTACTTAGTCATGGATTTCAAGAAAATATCTGACAAATGAAAGGAAGCACAGTAGCATATTTGCTTCATGGATAAACATGCACTCAATTCATAAATGCCCCTTCGTGTTTTAAGCATAGAGCGAGAGTCCTTCTAGATGAAAATATTTTATTCAGGGGTGATATCACAGTTTCTCCCCGCAGAAGCCTTGTCTCACAATAGCATAGGAGCACCTTTAACATTCTGACGTCACTCATTTAAAAGGGATAATAGACACAGGACTTCTCTCTTTTGGCTGGTTTAATTACCCCGACAGGATGCCAGGCCAGACTAGATGGTGCTTCTAGGTTCACTGTACTGTATGCATTTCTGATAAATGGGAAAAGAATAGATGACCTGGCAGAAGGCTCAGACAATAACATGTGATTTACAGGACATGAACGCAGCTACTATAAGATTTATCTGACAGCCCTCTCCGATAGTGGACTGTTGAGTATCCGATGGAATGATTTCTAGTCTGGAAAGTCTGCTACTGAGTAGCCATACACATTATTTATTTATTAGATGTTTTGGGTTGAAACCATTTTTAAATGATGCACTTCACAATGCTCAGCCATAAATTTAGTTTTAAGCCCTGGAAGGGAGGTAGTGTTATTGGAATGTGTGTCAGACTGAATTAGGATGAGCAACAGAACGCTTTTATAAAGTGGCCTTGAATGCAACGTCGATTCTTTCAAAAATGATATTAATGTCAAATAAGCAGGAACACTTTGCAGTAATATTAAATGAAGGATTTCTTTATGTTTTGATAGATTTATATAAATCCAAGTATACACACAGAGACACATCTCAAAATGTAGCGTGTCTATCAAAAAACACAACTGGTTTCGTCTTAGAGAAAGCCTTTTGTCTGTGTCTCAAACCACCTGTTTCTCTCTTTACCTTGTGTTAAACATAAAAGAACGTATCAACACATAAACACAAAACTAAAATACAAAAGCAGCCGTCTTTCTCCATATGCCTAAAGGTAGGAACTTTACACAAGAGAAGAAATTAACCAGGTGTCACAAATAGTTTCACAGAATGGTATCATTTCAATTTTTTTTTAAAATCACTTCCCCTGTGAAAGAGTTTTATTTTCACAACTCTATGAAGAAATTACTTGAGAGATAATATTATTCTATTTTGCACGTCTGAGAAAGGAAAAAAACATATTCCAGCCATAAATCTAAATAAACAGCAGAAAAATTTCAGATGTTTCAGAAAGACAATCCAAGTGCTTACATCACGTACACAATATTTAAAACAAATTTTCAGAAAGAGGTTAGCATAAAAAACACCAAAGATATTAATCAGAGTAATCTTTCAATTTCATAAAATGATGGCTGACAAATTTGTGAAGTTTTAAATCAAATTTGCAGATACTTACTTTGTAACTATGCCACATTATTTATGTGATTAAAAACTAGTTTTTGACCTGATCTTTTGATCTTTGGCACTTCATCCTCTCCATCTCCTCTTAAAAATTAATTAAAATTTTAGCAAAGAATATCACTTCACTTCCCACCCTATCTTGGGTTTAAAAAAAAAAAAAAAGAAAAAAGAAAAAAAAGGGAAAAAAAAAATCAATCAAGCTCAACCCCATCTCCTCCCAGTATCTGTAAAATGTCGGCTTGAAATTCAATTTCATATCTCTCAAGCTTTCATGGAGCAAAAGACAGTTCACTTCTTAACAAAATAAATCACTTCTGTGATTGCCATGCTGACCTCTTTGAATTAGGAAAATTCAAAGTGAAAAATGTAATTATCACCCCAGAACAATCTGTATACATCTGGAGCTAATTTTAGATTCATTTCTCACATCATTTTTCATATTCTGCCAAAAATTACAGCTGCTATGTAACTTTAAAAAGACTTTGAGGTCTTTGTGACTTTATTGGTTTATTTCTACATTTCACAAAGAACAACCTCAGTCTCTGCAACTAGCGCTGCTAAGCAATCACGATATCCTCAATTTGATTAGATTAGCATTAAGTGGCATTGTGACACACATGACAAATAGATGCATTAGAGCACGTCATTTATTCCTTATCCTTTCCACTTCCCAAAACCAAACAAGTGACGTACAGTACAGAGCACAACATGATTTTAAAAAAGATTAGATTATCCTACCAAAAAAAGAAGGAAAGGTCAGCCCCTAATTATGGATACAAGCAGCACGGATACTGAAAACTAATTTTTTAAATGGTAATACCAAGCTGTCAGGCGCATATTTAATACTCAGATTACTTTTACTCTTAGCACATTAGCAAATGAATAGTAAAACTTGTATATGGATTTCTTGGTAGCAAGGATTCTTTTCCAATTCAAATCAGCAGCAAATTCATATTCTAGAAGTCGTGAACAATGTCCATTTCCAGAACTGCCACATATAAAATAACCATCTCTAAATTCCAAAAGTTCCATAAGGAATATTAAATCTCAGGAAAACTAGATGAGCAAAGTTCTAGATACATTCATTAATAATAAGCTCACTAGAAAACATAACTACTCTTCACTAGTTCATTGTAAAATCTATTAGGTGTAATCTCCAGAAGTAATTGTTCTTATTGCACTTTATTGACAATGCAGACTATCGATTTTTCACACCTTCTATGATTCTTTCATTTGTATTCATGAAATGTCTATCAGCACACTCTAAATAAATTTGGCAATATAGGCACTAAAACGAATAAATCGATGTGAAGAAACATTAATTTTGCATTATCCTTATTCGTCAGGCAAGCAAACCATAAGGGTTGTAAATGAAGGTCAAAGGTTTTGAAATGGGTCAGAACCCTTGACCTCTAGACCAATACCATTCCCATTAAAAAAGGCTATTTTAAAGTTTTAAGTAGGGGAATTTACTACCAGAAAGGTATCATTTTTAAGGCACCAAAAGAAAGGCTCAATAAAAACAGTCTTCCATTTAATTACCAAAAAGAAAGCAAGAAACCCCAAAAGACAATCCAATTAATACAGCATGTACAATTTTAAGAAAGCTCCTTCGACTCTGGCTCTTTTCTAACCACAGGAACGGGCAATTCTGAGGTTCTTACACATCTAAAATCACTTCGCCTTTAGGAATGTAGAATGCCCCCAGCTGCTGACAACCAGGGTTGCTTTCTTAAATTTTTCTCAAATTCTTAGTACTTGTCAAATCAATTAAGAATGACAGGGTTTCAAAAGTATTTATCACTCATTTCATAACCTCTACACAAAAGGAAAAATTCTATTCATCCCAGAGGATTCAGCATGCCAAGATGCAGAACTCAATCTGTTTCTATAACCTTAATATTTTATCGATCCTATTTTATCTTACAAAAATGACAGCGCAGAATTACTTAGGCACACCACCATCAAGGTTATGTAAATGCTCAATAGTAAGGTAACATAAAACCCTTAGCATCTTCTCTCTCCGAATGAATAGACACAATTACTATGATTTTTTTTTTTAATCAAAAGGCCTTGCACATAATCTTTTTACCTATTACACATAACCTTAAGTTTAAAGTAAAATTTTAACTGTAATTTCCATTGTGTTGAAAGACAGCAATTTCAGACAACATTGTTACTTACACCTCACCTGAGAGCAAAGAAGCATCACCAGCTCCACAACTGAACTGCTAGATTTCATGCACACAAGACCTACAAAAGCAAAAAATGGTATATATAAACGCACGCTTACATGGCACCAGCTGTTCATACAAACTGTTTTGAAGTGCAATAGATTAGAAGCATTATGACAATGAAAGGAAAGCTGAAATTCTCATGCCACTTCCAGCTCAATTTTGTACTTTATCAGCACAAAATAGAAGTATGTACATGAGAGGGAGATCATCACTTCCATGCCTCACATCTAAAGATGCAGGTAACAGTAATACATTACCTCCATTATTCACAGTTTCATAAATGTTTGTATGTCAAAATGATCAGAAGTGTGGTTAACATATGTTATATTAATCCACTGTATCTACATTTTGCTATTTCTTGAAGGATTGGGTCATTATATATGCAGAGAAGGGAAATGGCTTTATGACCTTTGCTTTCTCCATTGCGCGTTCTCCTTTCAGCCCCCAGCTATCAATCAAGTTTCCATTTTGTTTCATGGCAGCAGACATCCCAAACACTCTTATTAGTACTTTGACCTTTAACCCCACACTAAACCTTAGCAGAAGTGCAAGCAATAACCTATTATATATTCTCGATTGTTTATAAACTAATTTGACTATTATTTTTATTTGTGTTCGCGTTTATTTTGGGTGTCTACAATTGGTTTTTAGGGACAAAAATGGGGTTTGTGTGTTTATTTTTGTCTAGACAGTTCAAACGGTCCCAATAATTTCTCTGCTTTTTTTTTTTGATGATCCAATCTACGAAATAGTCATCTCTCTGTGTATATAATCTATACTACAGTCAAAATACTTTGAAACCAGATTATCTAACTAAATAGGATATTTAATTCCCTGGCAAGTAAAGCTTTAAGAAAAATATCTTTCCTGTTATTCTTATTAATTGAATGAAAGAAATTTGTTCACAAGACAGCTTCCATTAAAATGTTTATCAGCTAAAGCAATGCCCACATGTATAATCAAAAGTAGAATCCCATTTTCTTCAGTCTTACAGAAGACAATTCATACACTTTCTGCCACTTCTTCCTACCCCAAAAGGTAGGCAAGCTAAATGCCTAAACTAAATAGTTTTAATTTCAGTGAAGCTTAATGAAGTTTCAATTTTGATATCAGCTGTCTTCAGTAAAACACTTGTCAATGTTTGATTGTGTTTCTGAAACTCTAATTGTGTTTCTGACAACGTTAACCATATTCAGCAAGACATACAGAATGCCTCTCCTAATCCACAAAACAAGTTGTTTCAAAAATGTTTTTAAAAAAGAACTTTAATTCCCCAGCAAGCAAGTAGGTCTACTAGTGCAAATACAGCTCACGTGCAAGCAATCAGCTCCAATTAAGCAATCATGAGCTTCTAACATGGGACTACTTCATTACTGGAAGCTGCAATAAGCTCAGTCCCGAATTCAACTGACTGCTTTAACTGGACAAAAAAGTCAATTTTCACCCTAAAAATCAGTGGACGAAATGATTTATATGATATAACCAAATTATGAGAAAATTGGAAAACTGGTGTTCACTAGTAAATTCACAGTGTTCCAATACACGTGGTTTTTTAAATTGAGGCCATTAACATCTGCATTGCAGAACTGAGCCTTGTTTTTAAACAGAGAGAAACCCACCAGTTGAAAGAAAACTCAATCATCTCAAACTCAATCATTTTAAGCCAACACCAGGGAGAGTCATGATCGTTGTGGTGCACCTGAATCTTCATCTTCTCAAAAGAACCAGAGAATTCTTCTCAATACTGACAATGTATTCCTCTTACCTGCATGATTGCCTTCCAACTAGAAACCAAAAAGACAGAAGCAGATTCACGTGCAAGAGAGAGACCATAACATCCTCTGCTGACAAAGATCCCAAGAAGCCTTCTGTTACCACAGTAAAAGGGCAAGGTGTTCCTAACTTAACTTCCTACACTATACTCTATACTTCACTTTGTATCAAAGTGTTACCCTGACACCAAGTTTTCTTTTTAGGGCTCAGAAAATACATTTCGGACCCCAGCTTCTATGGGACAATTCCCTGGAAGCAGTGGAAACCTAAGGAAGAGACAACAGCAATTCGTCCCACATAGCAAGATATAGGAAACTACGAGATGAGATGGAGGCAGAGAGGCCGCAGAGATGGCGAAGACGAGGAGGCAATGACAATGACCTCAGAAGACTAAAGACCCGAAGGGACAGTGAAATCCAGCGGACAGCACTGTGTGGGAAGGCAGGAAGAAAGCTTCTAAGGCAGAGCCAGCAGAAAAAAAAGACATTTGGAGTCTCCAAGGTAAAACAAAGCACACATTAAAAAAAAAAAAAACAAACTTTTTTTAAATGGAAACTTACTTGTACCTTCTATCAGCAACTCCTGCCCATGGCTGCCCAAAAGAGTCCGAGAAAGAAAGGGAGCAAAATCCACAAAAATCTCTCTCAGAAGTGGGGCAGCTTTTTCCAAAGCATGTTCAAGCCTCTCTGTAATACTAGTAGAGAGATATACGTCATTAACAAAAAGAGAAGGAAGTTGCTGGAATTTTGTAGAAAGGAGTATAGTTTTTGGCAACGTTTAAGTGATACATGCATATAAGAAGGAATCAATAATCCGACACTCGTATTTTCCCAAACCTTCATTTGGTATTGAACATCAGCTAAACAACATTCTTAAGTGATGTGGAATCGGGATATCAACTGTAATATCAAAAATGTGAGCCACAGCACAGCTGTCCAGATGTTCCATTGAAGAAGTTACCTCATATTTGAAGCAGAATCCTCAGGCACTGAAGAAACTGTAGGGACAGATGGCAATTTTGAACTAGATGATCCCCTTCCTACAAGAGAAAGTAATAAACGAATTACAGAAGAAAACGTGCCAGAGGTTAAACGACTGGACCAGAAAATAAAACCTCGAGCTCAGCTTCTGCGAATCAATGGTTTTCAAGTGCGTGGTGAGGACTAGGTAAACCCTTTCACCTCTTTGTACCTCAAACTTTTCTTCAAACTTTTCTTATGACTCCTATTTACTTATATTCCTGTTTACCAGGTATGCCACGGCAAGCTCTTTCAATTTTGCTCTCGCACAAATAGAAAGTAATTCAAGGAAGCCTTGCAGTTTGCTTTGTGAAGGAAGTCAGACTAGATGGCAGTGATCCCTTCTGACCTTATAACCCATGATTCTCTCCGATTGAATTTAAGAGCACTTACAACCCTAAGGAGAGAGTACAAATAATGTCTTATACCCTTACTAGTCCTGTAGTGTACTAATACTAATATACCTAATATATAGCCAAATGGTAACATTTTAAACCATCTCTTTTGGTTGCTGGAAGTGCTCATCCAGTTTTAAGTAACTTGCCCAGAAACCCCTTCATTTTTTGGCTAAAATTAAAACATATTTGTGTCAAAATGAAGCAGAACACACAATGAGCAGGTATTTTCAACAGCCTGGCTTGAATTTTTGCAACACTAGGACGCCGACAGAGACAGCTACGATAAAATTCACCATTGCACTGCCAGCATCATTAGCGTGATGGCAGTGGTATAACCTCATTTATGAGTTATTAACTTTGCCACATCAATTATTCAAAGGTTGATAGGGAAGACTGAGTCATTTATGTATCCTATGGCTACAAAAAAAAAATATGCAATTGTGTTATGTCAAATTGACACTACATGGCTCTCATCAGCAGAGTAGGAATCTGTAAATACTAAATTCTGCTGTTCAGTATATAAAGAGAAATACAACCTCCATACTGCAGTATGGATTGGTATTAGCAATGATGAAGAGGGGGTAAGCAAGACAGCCAGAGATTTCACAGATATTTGCTGCCAGGATAGGAATGGTGACTCACAAATCTTGCATTGCATTCCAAACTATAGAGAGGAATGAATCTTAGCAGACAGATTTCTGTGCATTTCCCAAGAGCGTGACTGCTTCAAGTCCATCTGCAATCCTATCTCTTTCCAACCTTAGACCCTGTCCTATTCTCTTTCCTCTCACCTCGCCAGTTTCAGATTCTAATGCTGCTGGAAAGAGGGGGGGGGGGGGTGGGGGGGAAGAAAAGAAAAAAAAAAGGAAAGAAGCATGAAAGAAGAGAGTTTAATCATTTCAGTTCCCACATCTACCTTAGCAAAGACGTGACCCTTCTCAGAACTATAACTATAGAAAAAATCATGATCGTCCCACCCACACTGGAGTGAGCTCAGTTAAACGCAACTTGTAGGAAAACAAGCTGCTAAAATCTAGAAAGTGTCTACCAAAATGCGTCAGCTGCAGCTGTTCAAAGTCCTTCTACTTGACTGAAGTGGAATAGATTCGTAAAAAGGTGGCAAAGACAGATCCCTATACTAAGTTTATTTCTCCTGTCAAATTTCAAACTCCTGCTCCAAAACACTGGCACACAGAGCTTCCCCCTAGAAATGCTGGGGGTTTGTGCTTTGTTTGGGTTTTTTTATTATTATTTTTTTTTCCTCTATCTGGGGAAGATGTTTTTCTCTAATCTTGCTTTAAAGGCAGCACAGAAACTAATAAATTAAACCAATGCATCAAACGGTGAAAGGTTTTGCACTCATGTCTTTTTCTTTCTTCAGAAGTAGGAGGTATCTTTGTGGATGTGATTTGCTTATGCTTGTCATAAATTCAACGTGAAGCTCTTATTTTGACTTTTGTATGGGATGACAGGGTCAGAAAGAAATTTTCAGTGGCCCATATAAAATGATGGACAAGAAAGCGGGGAACAAAGAGTTAGCTGAAAGCAAGGTGGAATTTGAATCTTCCTATAAATTATTCCTCAATAATTTATCTAATAAAGACAAATGAAAGATACATTTCTGAACGTTTCAATGGTGAAGTCTAGATTCTGTAAATATTTTCAGTATTTTCATGGATATAATTCCATTTCTTTAACATCTAATTTTACATAGTCAAATCACCAAAAAGTATTTTGAGTATTCCCAAAGGAAAAGCCGTCAAATGATGTGCTAAAAATTACAACGGAGCCTCCTGTACAGAAGAACAAAACACAGCTCACAAAAGGCAACACGCCATCTAATTCAGCGGTTCCAAAGACTCCAGTTCTTTGTGGGATACTTAATAGCTACAATAATTCTTTTTTGGGGGGTTGGGTTTGTTGTTCTGTTGTTGGTTTGGTTTTGGTTTTATTTTTTTGATTGGTTTGTTTGTTTTTTTTTTTTTTTTTTTTTTTTTTTTTTTACACACATCTGTTCATACTTAAATATGCACAATACACTGCCTGTTGGCATAACAGTCATCACAAGGCTAATAAAGAGACACACGCTCAATCTGGGGTAACTTGGATGTTTTTGGTTTTTGTTTTATTTTGTGGGATGGATTGGTTTTTTTGTTTGGTTTTCTGTTTTTACACACAAAGGCACTGGTAAAAATGGCTAGAGCGGAAGGTAAAGGAAATCACTGAACACAGACAGGACTTGATTTTTTTCCTTTTAGAAATCAAAACAAATTGATTAGGTAAAAATGTAAAAATCTATCTCATTTTAAGTTAAAATCAACTTTTAAATATAGACATAACAGAAAAATCACTGATAATTTGAATTTGACAACAGCATAAGGCAGGCACCTATATAAACTGATCTACTTTTTGAAGATTATGTAAAGATATTTATGGCCTGAATTTCTTCATGCTTATCATCACCTAAATCCACATTCCAAACTCAGACATGTTTCACTAAAAGGAGTGAATCTCAGATTTATCACAGCTGAGAATTTCAGGGTTGGGTTTTTTGGGGGGGATTAGGCATGGTGATTTTTGCATTCAAATTCTGTTTTATGGAAGTACTTTTTTTACTTTATTTAACTCAGAAGTGGCTTTTTATTCTACTATTTTCTCTGCCTTTAGTAAAAAAAAAAAAAAGAAAATACTTCAGTAGCATATTTTCATCCACAGCACACATGTGGGTAAGTGCAGTAGCTACTTCAAACATGTGGAACTCAACTGACTTATCTCTTCCTTATCCTTTCACTGATAAACTGGCTCCTTCAAACTGACAGTTTTACAGACATTTGCAAGAACATAAAAGAAAATGCAAATAGATCATCTGTCTAGCACCCTTACAGTGAAACCTTATTGTTTATTCAAGGTCCCCAAGGGTCTAAACAAATAACGTCTCTAGTAATAAAATATTGTTAAAGAAACTCCTTGTGCAAGACCCTTACGGTTTTGCATATAAGCTTACAAAGTACGCTTGGCAATACACAAGGAGTGTATGATATACTTTACTCTGACAGGATGGAGATGAAGTAAAAAAAAAAAAAGAGAGTGTTGAATTAAATAACCATACCTCTTAATTTTGTACAACTGACCTACCATACATAAATACATGGATGCCCTTTATGAAAGGAGTATCTGGTAAAATAATGAGCTCACTCAAAACTACGCTTCCGGGGCTGGAAGTGTACAATGCAAGACTACAATGAAAGGTTTTACAAGCTAATATAAGGGATCTGTTACATAAACACATCTGTAGGTTAAACCAAAACAGATTTTGCAAAACAATGGTGCACGCTCTAAACAGAAGTTGCTTTAAAACAGTTTCTGTACTGAAACAGTATTAAACCACTTCAATCGCATATCATTAGGATTTGAGATTTTTAAGTGGCATTCTGCTTTAGTAACTAGCCTTCAAGTACTGGCACTGTAAAGTCGTAATTCTCTTTGGAAGAGTTACTATAATCCTGTGAATTTCTTGAACTACCTCTGCACTGATGATAACTCATTTCACATTCATTTTTCTTACTTTAGCATGTCTCCCACTGACTTATTTTATTGCGACACTTCAAGGTTATTTTCACCTCTGTATAAAAATCAATGAATACCATTCTTTGCAAAACAAGCCAACTGCAGGAAAAAATTTACATTTTCCTCCACGTCGGACTAGAAACCAGGACTAGAAACTAGAAACTCCTTTTTTATCTCCTGTTACTGCTTATTCCCAGGTTTCTTCCAAGCATCCACCTCCTTTTTCACCTCAGCCTTTGACGTGGCCTTGTTTATGACTTCACACTTTAGGGAACAGCCCATGTCTCTGCTCAGGAGCAGCAGAAATCCTGCTGGCAACGCTGTGTGGCTCAGAGGCAAAACAAGTGAAGCTCAAAGAACTTCAAGTAAAAAGGGGAGGAGGGAGGCAACAGAAATTGAGCAGAACTTCTCTGTGTTTTCTACACTTAAGAGTATCAGTAAGAACAAGATACAATTCAGTCCTGCTTCGTACAGACTCTTCATACTCCTTTTTTAATAAAAGTCATATTTGAACAACCATTTGGAAAATGAATAGCGAAAGCCTCAAAATTGCATTCTTTAGAGCGAAGCACTAATAAAACACATGTGAAATCCTTCAAGCACATAAACAGAGAAACGGCATCAGAGAAAACAGTGGGAGTGCAAACTGCGAAACAGTTCAAAAACGTTCACACCACTTCAGACCATTACAACTGTAATTGAAACATTTAAAAGGAAAACTAAGTGACAAACAAAACTACAAATATCCCACTAGCGTACTGACAACAGCTCAGACAACTCTGCCAAGTCCTGCCTATCCAAACATTAGTCCTGCCTTTCCAATAGCCTTTCTTGGACCCAACATGTGTGAAATCCCTGCATGAAATCTCACATTCAGACTATGAGCCAATCCAAGGAAGAAACAACCCAAGCAAATTCCTCCGCCTTAGATTATTACTAGTAAATATGCTCTTTTCCTCAATACCACACACTGTAAGAGACAAATGATTGGCTCAACATGGGCTTTATTTTCTCCATTCATTTCCTAGATCTTTCAACAATTGGAGTAGCAATTCCAGTAGACCAACAACCCAAATATCAGCCATCAGCAACATACTGACGGGCAGGTTCAGACAACAAGGGGCCCGGTTGTATTCGGAAAAGGCTTTTTGTGTCGTGAAATACTCTGCGGCTTGAATGAGTGAAGGTGAAGAAACTTCTGCAAAAAGGCCAGGCTGTCTGAGGCCAAAACATGTTTTCACCCTCTTTCAAAGTATCAGAGGAACGGAGTGAGCTTAGATGGTTATCTTTCCAACTTGTCAACACTTTGTCTTTGGTAGGCCAGGACATGTCACATCCACTTGATATAAGCTTAGGACAATCTTAAGGTCAAATATCTGAGATACTCACAGACCTTGAGCTACAGGCAAGATGCAACCTCCAGGAAAAAAATATTAGGAAGGAGGTTGATGAATTCTGAGCACACACAAATGACAAGAGAGGCATCTGGGACCACACAAACTAATATTTCAAGACAGATCCTACCTTGACCAAGCAATTCTGACATCACATCTACAGGTGGAGGATGCTCACTTCTCTATAAAATTTATTCACGAATAGTGCTTATGTACACATTGCAACTGAAACGCTACCACTTGCTGTTTAATTCCATTTCAATGTTTGTATATCCCTTTCGTCTCTGCTTTGGAGGAAATCGACTCAAGTCCCCGCAATAAAGCATTGTATGTTATTATATTAAGGTTCAGTTCGCTTAATCAGTTTTTAAAACATATCCAACAAATGCATACAAAACTCACTTTTAAAAATTCTTTGACTTTAGAAAAAACAACTGAAATGTATTTTTCAATGTAGCAATAATGTTTAATAAGTAGCCCTCATATAAAAGGTGAAAAAGCACAAAATTTATATTCACTGCAGAAACACCTAGTCTCAGCACGTTTTTAAAAAGGATTTGATTCTTTTTTTTTCCTTAATTACAAAAGTAAACAGACTTACAGTGAAAGTCAGCTGAAAAAAAAAAATGAGAACAATGTATTGATTCTCCACTGCGTGAAAACAAAAATTAGTGAAAGAACATGTGATTTGAAGTCAGGGGAAATTATATACATTATATTTTCTTTTTATAGGAAGCTTGCTCACTGCTACTTGTATCCTCAAATAAAAGAGTTAAAGGCCTTCTACAGAACTTTATTTCCAACTTAAATGTATGCAATTTACACAAACAACATAAGTGTAAACCACTCCATCTCTGCAAAATTTTTGTTTCCATGCCATTATTTCACTAGGGAAAAAGAAACGGTCTCACGTTTTAATCTGTTTCAGGCATGATTTCATTTATCCTTTTTCTTTTAATTAATTAGATAGCCAGTCTAAACATGTCTACTATTTTTAATCCCGATTAGTTTCTTTTTATGCATATCAGTTCAGATTATGTGTCCAATTTTTGCCAAAACTCCCAGACATGCTGGCAGTCACAGAGTTACGAACTACATCAGTATTGTTTATTGTCTGGATTTCTTGTACATTCTACAGGCACGGGAGCACCTATTTTTTCTTCTATACATTCTTAAAAGATTGACTAAATCTGAAAAACCAATACGGTTTTGTTTCTATTAAAAGCAAGTGAATACTGACTTCAGAAATTGTAATAATTAAGCTCACATCTAGCCTGGGTAAACAAGTAAGAAGTTAATGAATTAGCAATTCTTTTAAACCATTACAACGTAGGTAAGGTTTTATTATTTTAAAAACAGATTAGCTGCTCAGAGCCGACCTTCCCCAAAGAACTGCGACATTTTAAAGGACAGCTAATTTTCCTAGTCCAAGCATTACTCCTAGGCTAGTATAGTGCTACCTCCTGCAATTTCAGTGACAAAATGGATTCTCCCTTTTGCAAAGAGTAAGAACATACTAGATTTCAACAGCTTTGCTTTTCCTTTATCATGGCTGGAACAAAACTTCTTTGATTTTCCTAAGAAATGCAGCGGGCAGTTAAAGATGGCAACAAATATCTTCCAGACACACAAGTACTAGAGCACATGAGAACGGATTACATTTTTATCCTCAGTCTTTGCAAGTTGGATGTAAGTTCACAGAAACAGGAAGCAAGAAACTCAAACATTGAAAAGAAACACCAATAATCAGACATAGCTTGAGATTTCCTTGATTAAGATGCAAATCAATTCTAAGTCTTGACGTTAAACTTTGTGGGCACAAACAATTATGAGATCCTACGCAGCCTTGGGACTTAAACATGGCTAAGCAGAAAAACATGCCTTTGACACAGTATATAAGGTTAAACATCATTTATCTCATACAGAATGACTAGAGAGACTAAGGGTTCAAAGGACCACTTGCTTATAAACAACCTACTCAATTTTGTCCCCACTGAAAAAACTGTCCAAAGCAATTAGTTCAGCATCAACACTGAATCCGACCTCAGGCTAAATCTATTGGAAACACTTGTATATAGTTTTCAGTCCTACTTCGCACATATATCCTTGGACAAATACCCTACAATTTATAAACAAGCTTATATTCTACATAACAAAAAAATCTGTAACAAATAAATATGGTATATTTAGAACATACCGTATTTATACTGAATACAAGTTAATACAGTACATCTGCTCTACAAAAACTGTGAGGAATCTTGAAATTATGACAAATATTGCCCAGACATTTGCATTTGTTCTGCTAGATAAAGGTAAAACTCCCAAAAAGTTTAGCAAAGCTCTTTTTTTTTTTTTTTTTAGTTTATGAACAGGAGTTTTTTTACATTTCTGTAGCTACAGCATCAAAACCAGGAATAATAAAATCAAAAAGAAAACATCAAAAACGATGAATTCTTACATTCATGAACTGATATAATGTCACTGACAATTGGTCCAGTTTAACTTAGAGCCATGTCTACTTTTCAGGATCTGATACTGGTCTTTATAAGAGGTACGGGTACTGAATGCAGGCCTGCAAGCTGCTATATGAGGGCATATGACAAAAATATAGACAAAGTAGTATGCAGGACACAAAAGTCTCAAAGGTCCTTTTGTGTGTCTTTATAATTTAGAACATGTTATACCAAATACACTCCCATAGTTCAAAAGAAAAAAGTGTAAAATACCATCTTCCCAGATTTTCGGCAGAAATATCTAAAAAAATACAACCAGCAATGAGTATCTGTATTCTCAGTACAAGCAAGACTCACATATAGACAGGTAATATATATACACACACTCTAATCAGTATTACAATTGAAGGCAACTAATGACTTAACGTCTGAAAAGCCATCGTTCTCATCTAAGGTGTTTTGATATATGGATAACCACAAAAACCTTCTCACCTTCACATAAAACATAAGAAAAAACACAGAGCAAACTGAAAAAGTGAATGGGGAGGGAGGGAGATGCAAGAGAGGAAGGGCTGGGATTTAAGTTGCTTAATTTACCCTTACTCACCAGGAGATTCTCCTGACAAATCCGGAGCTTGAGCCGAATCTAAAGAAGAAACCACACTGACAGCATTTGTAGGAATACCCACAGCAGCTGTAGAAGAGGAAATGGTTGATTTCTTTGGTGGTACAACGACACTCCTAGGTGAAGACAAAAAGTTAGTAAATAATACTGTATGAAGGTTCACACATCATGATCCTTGTTTACACAACTAGTACATCCACTTCTACGTCCTGTAAAAGTACCGTTCCTTCCCTATTTTCTTTTCCCATCATCTTTGGCAATCTACCTTAACCTAAAGAACACTTCAGCCTTGTTTAGTTTTTATGGTACACTTTAGTATTTCATCCAGGTCTGCAAAATCCCTGAAAAACAAGCACACAGTGAGATCAGCAGGCTAAGTGACCTGCAAGTAGGTTTTACTTTTTACCTTAGTTTCCCTAAGATCTGGTTTTAAACCTCAGGCAACTATTTGCAAAAGATATCACAGTATTCAAAATTATCAACGCTGAAGGTTGCCTTGACAGTATATTACCTTCTGGTATTCTAACACAGAATTTCTGTTTTGCGTTAGACCAATTGAAGAAGGATATACGATAGCTAAAAACATCGCAACACATACCTGAGTGCACATACAAACATTCACACATCTTAAAAATATGACTAAGGCATGAATTTGAGTATATCTCATCAATCAAGTTTTACATATATAACAAATCAAAACATTCTTTGGAGTCGAAGAGAGAATCGCCATCTTTTATACAAGTTAAACATCAGATCTTACAGTCAGCATTAAGGATTACACCAGAGGAATAGATGCGAAGTGACAAGTTAGGCATGGAGATTTATGTCACTTGTTACTAAGACATCTATTTATGCTATACCAATTTCAATTAAATTGTAGTACTTTATTCCAAATACCTAAAAGGCCTTGTTAAGCATACGTTAAAGGCATTTTTAATTGCAAGTTAGCTCCATAAACATGCAAAAACCCAGCTAATGAGGTAAAGAGTACAGCTGATATATAATGCACTCCCACAGCAGCGCTTACTTTTAATTACCTGGTGTTAACCGTAAGCTGAAAGTCTTCAACATTCAATATATTTAATCACATCTTTGTTGACAGTACTGTAACTACACACTGAAAGTATTCCCTTAATAGCTTTAAAATACTCATTTTCTAAATAAAGTAACTTAGAAACTTGACCCAAATTCAGGTATGATAATAACAACCACAGAAGTTCTGTCAAATATTTCTAAAATCGTTCTTGCTAGAATGGGGAAAAAGGACTGTATTTGACTCCCTTCTTCAGTCCAAAGGATGTCACAGAAGCCAGACCACATTCCTGATTAAATCAGCCCTCCTTAACAGCAGGAGTAGGCAGGCACCATACTTGGAGGCAGTACGTGTCATATCATTATAGGGGTGACTGCTAATGTTAACTATACATTAAAAAAACAGAAGCAACAACACCTGAGCCCCAAGTCAAGATATTGTGCCTAAATCATGAGTTTTGCTCATACGTTCATGTCAGTTTCCCTGAAACATGAACAATGCACTAAAAAAAAATTCATATATTTAGACTGTCTTCTAAATTATAGTCACATTACCAATTAATTTTGCACCACCCAGGTATAAGAAAGGGATCTGTCGCTCAAGATTCTGTGACATTCACTGTCTGGAAACTGTTACTACTGTTGTATAATGCACATTCAAATACCTGGAAGGGGCTGGGAAATTAATACATGTTTACTGAGTACAAGATGCACCCACACATAGTAAACTTTTGGACGTTTCTGCAACATTCATGATCCAGCACTGAAGCCCAGGTGTGTTCCTTTACAGAACTTAAGTTTCTCTACTGCATAGCTATCCAAATTCAAGAAATGCTTGCCAGTAATATTAAATCAAAATTGTACAGACATATCACATACACGTGTCTATTCATGTGGACTCTGAGATCTCAGTGCACGAGCCAGAAATATCTTTTTGCATGCTCACTAAGTTACAGAAACAATTATCCATTTGCTGCTAACTGATACACACACAACCTCATTGGATGCGAGGTGATACGGGAAAACGTTTAGTGACAAATTTTGGTGCACCTGTAGATGGCAATTGTGCACATATTGGTAGTGCCTGTGCAAAACGTATCATTCATATTATTAATTTTAAATTGGAAATCACCAAATTACCTTGAGGGTAAAAACAAATCTACTACAGGAGAAGTTTGCTGCTTCCAGGGCTTAAAGTCAATCAGAACTCTCTCAAAACATCAAATCAGAATAGCTGTGCCCTCAGAATCCTATGAATGCTACTGGTCCTACTCTCTGACTCTACTAAGAGTCCCAGGAACTAGGAAATAGGTGGTATTTTAAGCCATAAAGGGCAAGCCAGACACACACCTTAAAAAAATTGTACATACATGGCTGAACATTGACTCATTTTATATATTAGAACTGCCCCCTTTCAGATGAAAATACAGAAATTAATATGCTGGAAGGATCAAGAAGGAATTTTTGAACAGGAGTCATTTTTAGCACTACTACAAGAAGTTCCTCACAGGACAAGCAACAGTTCCGGAACCGGATGGGAGCAAGGAAGCCAATGTGCACATGGAGCTGGTACCTTAACACTGCTCATCTGCAGCTGACAACGAGTGGAGACAAAAGAAATCCCAGCTACAACAGTCTCCCATTTTCTGTGCCGTTTCTGACACAACACTATATATTACCATTCCTTCCTGTAAACTTCTACTGACCTTCAGCGTGCTTAAGTGTAGTTGCACTGAGGGAGTAGTTTCAGCAAGTTGCCAGACTCTCTATAGCTACTGAAGGAGAGCTGCATTCAAGCAAAAGAACTCGACTTTTTTTTTTTTCCCCAGGGCTCCAACAGACAGCAGTAAATGACCACAATAGCCACTTTTGTCTTTTAAGATCTTCTCACCTTCAAATCTCTAGAAGTTTGGGAATACAAGTGCAGCTGCTACTCTCATCTTCAGTAACTTACTTTCCGTGAAGAAAGGAATTATATTCTAACACTTCCATTATAATTTTCAGTATCTAGCAATGGCATTCACTTTAAGGAAGATACTCTGATTACTAACACCAGGAATATGGCACAGCTGCAAAGCAGAGCTGCTAGCAGGTTTTTTGTTCTGTTTTTGGTTTATTTGTTTGGTTGGTTTTTTTAATTACTCAACATCATTCTTTTTGCCTTGATTCATGGAATAAAAATAAGTACAGGTTTCAGTCTTCAAAATATAGAAGAACATACACTGCTTTATAAAAGAGTATACGTGGGTGTGCACATGTGTATTCCAGACACAGTCATCACATGCTTTGAGCAAAAGACACCGAATCTCACAAAGTTTTCTGAGAAACTTAGGTTATTTATCATATTCCACTGAAAAAAAAGTTTTAGCTTTTAGCTAAAAAATTTTAATTTTTTTTTTCAAATAACTATTCAGCAAAATAAAAGGCAATAGTACAGGGGCTGCAGAAATTCCTGCTTCACATCAAAAAATCTGAACCTTGGAAGAAAACAGAGGCTTTGAACAACTCACCATAAAGCTGCTTTCTAGCCTCAGACTAGTTCTGAATAGAATTTTTTTTAGATCGTGATCTTCAACAGTCAACTGAAATGATTCCGATTTTTCCCGCCAAAATAAAATAACCAGTATTTCTGGTGAGGAAAGAAGGCCTCTTCTCCTGACAGCTGTGTCAATCTGGAGCACACAGCCAAAAGAAAGGTTGGATATTGTCCACAAACATGATGTAAAGAAACCTCAAGCCCTGAATGTAATTCCTCTCTTTCTTCTGGTCAGGTACCATGACCTTGTGATTCAAAAAATCCTTAAAGCAGCTCAAGAAAAACAAACCAAAACATCAAAGTATCTTAACATAATTACTTTATAGCTATGCATCGCTGCATTATTTGTAATGCCATGTTTACTACTGCGTATGTCATCCCTTTCAACTGGGCAACTGAGCAATGTTACATTTGCAGGATTTGTTTTAAGAGCTTCCATTTCCAGGCCTTCTTCAAGGTATGAAAGTACGGCCCAGCCATCACATACAGATTCATATTTACCACATACTGGAAAGCAAATTAAGATATTTAAAGCATAAACATTGGGTCATATTTCTTCATTTATATTATGAAATTCAAACGTTTTTCCTTCTTTGTGTAGTAATTTGATATTTTCTCTGAATATTTAGGTGGAAATGCAACTGTGTTAAAACAGAAATATTTGCCATTAACCATCAATGTTCCTTTGTGCTGTTCTTTCAAAAGATTATTTAAATGCTAATATAAGTAAAATGAATGCAACTGGCAGAAAGAACATATGAGAGAGTGGAAAAAATCAAGATTAAATATTGTAGTAAATAAACTATGTGGAAAACATGGAGTGTTTAGCACATTATTAAATCAGGTAAATTTTTCAGAGAAGCGTCTTAAAAATTAATGTGTTTTCAACTTATCTCAAGCAATAGGACGCTTGCTTTTAAAGAGTACACAGATAAGACAGTCCTTTTTTATAGCTAACTGATAAGCATTTCTTAAAAAGTTAAATATTGCTACACATGTGAATAAAATATTCATCAATAAGTGGCCTTAGAGTATATTTCCTCAGATCTACAAAACCAATATATTTTAAAAAAATATCTGTAATCATGCATTAATATCAACAGAATAACAAGGTACATTAAGCAACCTCACACATGGGTAGACGTGTGTCACATGGAAGAAAAACATCAATATATTTTACTCCTTAATGTTCACATTATCACACCATCTCAATTAACTCTATACTTTTGGACTACTTTTTATATTATATCATCCATTATCATAATACTCGGATAGAGGAGAAACAATAAACTAGAAAAACTGCACAAAAAGATATTCTTAACGTGTATTTCATGCAGACCTCAAGCACTACGGTACAAGCGATAGTTCAGTTGCCTCATTCCCATGACTATATTAAATGTTTGCCTTTTTTAATTTAAAATCAAATATTTAAGGTTTAGAGTAGGAATTTACAGCACATGAACTGATAAACGTAGGTCAGGCATAGTGAGAACTAGCCACCATAAATACGTCTTAGCCAGAAGGTCAGTGTGTTATTAGTCCCAATTATGCTGAAGTGTAAGAAGCCTTCGTGTTGCAGACAATTATTCACTGCTGAATGAGCACAGACCACTGAGCTGAACACTGACTTCCATCACAGACAAAGGCTTACACAATAATGATCTATTCTGCCAAATTCTATAAGGATTTACTTATTGAAAGCTTTCTTGGTTTCAGATCACCGACTCTTCTCTTTCAATAAAAGGATATAAAATATCTATAAATATCTCCTAAATTTTGAGTACATTTTCCTAATTATTTGGGTTTTTTTGAAGTTGGCAGGCCTGCAAATAATTTTAAACATATTTTAAGTTACAAATTTTCCTTGGGTGCGAGTCAAATATTCCTAATACAACACGGGCCAGGCCAAACTGATGATCTCACTATAATTTAAAAATACTTACATAAGCTCTAATTCCTTTTGACATACAGGAATTTATACAGATTTAATTCTTAGCATCCCATTTTTTAGCACTGAACAGCAACACAGGTGACAGTTTGCCTGTTTCCCTATGGGATAATGGTTTTAATTCAAAACCAAAAGAAGTTAGTCTTGTGCCAGGCTACCAGAGCGATGCCCACTGCAGGGCTCCTATGCAGTGAGCAAAATGAGCAAATAAAGAGGATCAGAGACTTATTTTTACCTCTACTTTGTGAGCCAGGAAAGCAGCCTGCCATGTCAGTGTCATTCTATGGGCTCTGCTGTCTGTGGATAATACCCATTCTCTTATGTCTCCCTTGAAATACCCAAGGAGAAAGGAAGAATAAGAGACTCTCAAAACCAGGAGAGATCAGAGCGAGGGCTGGGAGGAAGAGAAGAGATGATAGAAAGAATACAATCGATTTTGTAAGAGAACTTTAAAATCAGCTTGGTTCTTCAAGTGGTTTCCCTCTTCAGCTCCTGCAGAATGCAAATTGTTGGTGCGCCAAAAGAGCCGAGCTTCTCATCACAGCATATGCGCCTTGATCTACAGATCCTCATTCTCATATTCTGTCTCTACCTGTATCTGGGTAGACACAATCTTGTCAACGACAAGTTTATTCTTTTCACATTTGAGGCCCAAACCAATGAAGTCTAAAATTTATTCACCCCATATAAAAAAAGGACTTTGATTAAATTTAACTGAAATATGCCAACCACCCATTACAAAGGCACATGCACGCCACTGACTGACAAATGCGTAAACATAGGCTGAGCCAAACTAAGCAGCTTATAGACGATGTTCCAAAAAGATAAACAAGCTTATTAACATATCTGTTCTGTAAGTTTCAGCTTAGCTGCAGATTTAAGCTCTCTATGGTACAAGACCATGATTTAAGAGCCTATATTCCTCTGAACCCTCAGCATCAGCTTTCTGTAATGACATGGTTATTGAATGTTTCCACAAAGAGCAGTAGAAGCCAAGAGAGACCAAGGTTTTATTTTAAATTGCACAGTAAAAATCACAAGTGATAGGTTATGGGTTTTATTAGACTAACTGAAGAGAAATGTCAACTCTGTTTTTTTAATCCTAAACATTGGTTATTTTTATTTCTGGTTTATTTAATTTTGCTTGCAATACCCGTCGTCCCCCCCCTCCTTCCCACCCCACTTTTTCTGCAAGATCACTACTAAATAAGAAAACTGCTGGTTTAGGACACACTAAAATTGGAACATTAATTCACGTCCCTATGGATTTTGGGAAAAAGCCAATTCAAGTCTTGAACTTTCTCATGATAAACCCCTGGCACCCACTAATCACAAGATTGCATCTTCACATAAGATAAGGGGAAGATTTTTGGCATGGGAATGAACACATACACCTAGTTGTTTGCAAAGGCTTGCAACCTGGCAGCCTTTCAGTAAGGTTTCACTCACATAGCTGTTACTGTATACTCTCCAGCTATGGCTGGGAAGTTGATAATCCTTAAGATATGAGGAGAGTTTTGATTTCTGACACAGCATTCCTGAGATAAATGCAGGATCAGAGAGATGCTTTGAAATTCCCAGAGATACCCCACTGGTAAACTGCTACATGGGAACAACTTTTAACAAAGTGTCTTTAAAAAGAGAAAAAAAAAAGTTAACTCACAGAACTTGTGTTTGCCATCAAACAATATATTAAATGCAAACCAGACACGGAATATAAGAGGCCATCTCAAAGCCTGTTTTTTCCAAACTTTCGCATTGTACCTCAGTAGTTTTGTCTACCCCAGAGGTAAGAGCTACTATTTCCAACTCTATTATAGTTTCTTGCAAAAAAGGTTTTTCTTTCCCTGACGCAATTCCTTCCCCCTGTTGTCACTAGGTGTCATATCAGGGCATAAACTTGTATTTTTAAGCAGAGTCGCACTATGTAAAGATACAGTCACCTTCACGTGTTCATGAAACTTTCCTGTGTAATTTTAAATATAAATGTTTCATATACACGGTTATTCTGTCTTTTTGATTAACTGGTTTATTAGCTAGTTAGCAACATGCCTTTATCATAGGTGAACGTATTTACCATAGATGCAAGACTGTGCATGTCACTACCAGATGACAACTGATGAGAGGCGCTACATCATTAAGTACACTTTTGTCTACCTGGCATACGCACAAAAGGAAGGAAATGAAAAATTAGGTCACCTAGAAACACAGAGCACTGACATACCGAGGTCACATGCAACTGCTGAAGGACAAAATATTTTATACTAGTTCATGACCTTTTCCTCACATTTTTAGCCCCACCCAGTAAACATAGAGAGTCATAGGAAACTAATACCTGCAAGTTATCAGTGTGAAGCAGCCCAGAGCGCTACGCAAACCCCTGCAAAACCCCGTTGCCCTCTGCTCTTCCATCCCCAAGCACAGTGCTGCCCGCTGCTTCAGTCCACGCGCCCCTCTCGCTCCTCAGCGTGTACTCCTTCACCGGACTAGCTTCCTTGCAGTAGCTGATAGAGTAATTCTGCCTTGAGGTTAAGTGAGAGAATGTCGAGAGTTACAAATAGCTGGCACTTCAGAGGTGGGAAAAGGAGAGAAAAGTCCAGCTGCGACAGTATGGCACTGGAAAAGTAAAAGGGTAAAACAAGTACTTCAACTTTCCAGTGACTTGCTTTACAAAACACGCTCCAATTTAAGGGCTTTTTTTTTTTTTCCCCGTTATTTGCGCGACTTTGTAACTACGCAGAAACAAAAGAACACAGAATTGCAAGTGACTGAAGGGCCGCTACCAATGCCCAGTATTTCACTAGCGTACATGCTACCAGATGAAATCGCAGTTTCCTCTCATAGGAAGGTTCTGTAGGCATAACGTACCTATGTCAGATACCAGGACTGCAGCTGCCCAAGTACTTCCTGTCTAGTTAACCTGCTTTACACCAATTCAAATCAGATTTGCACAGGCAGCACAAACCTTCAGTTCTCGCAGTAGCTGAAAAATAATTCCTAGATGCAACATGCACTTCTGTAGCAGACCTCCAGACAAATGTTATTTTGTGGTTCAAATCTCTGCCACTCAGCAATGAACAACAAGAATTTCCTGAGGAAAAACATTAGTCACTGACTAAAACATTACGCTATTTTACATCAACCGCCTGGCTTGCTGTGCAGAGCAATGACAGGCCTCAGCGGGGAGGTGCTAAAAGCACTTGGGAAGCAGCAGGGAGAGAGGCATGACAAGTTCTAAGTCAGTGTCTCTCTTCTCCCAATTTTCCCCCTCTGCCTCCATCCTCCTACTGCTTCCAAAAACAAGTCGTCCTGTTTAGCATCACAAGCAGAACACAGTATTTATTTTGAGACAAGAGCACGGGGGCCAAACGCTAGCATACACCATCTGTGTCTAATCTAGCCAGAGGACCACCACCATGTCCTCCCCCACTAGGGATACGGCAATCTCAGCTGAGAAGACACGTTGTGACAGCTGCATCCATACCCCTGGCAGAGCTGCACTCCCTCCCTTGGGCCATCTAATTTCGCTAGTTTGAGCGCGGCAGTCCTAGACTGCAAAGACATCAGAGGCAGAGGAAGTTCAGGAATAACTGGAGGATCAGCCACTGGTATGGTAACAAGGGATCCCCTTACACCAGATCAACTGTAGGATTTCCGGATATGGCCAAGGCTTTTCTAGAGGCAGGAATGCAAGTGTTACCGGATTCCTTCTTTTGTTTTTTGTTTTCTTTGTTGTTTTGCGGAATCCTGAAGAGGTAAAAGTCAGTGAGAGTAGTAAAAGACAATCTGATCTCCTATACTTGAGAGAAGACAAGGAGCTAATGAGACTGAGATGTAGGGGACCTCCATCAGGAAAGAGGGACTTCAATCTAAAAGGAAAAGAAAGAGGAAAAAAGCAGAAATGCCCCATTTTAAATCCATTGCGGCATTTGAATATTAAGAAAGGCAGATATTTATTTAAATGAAACAAAATTTTAAAAGCTATTATAACTACAAAGGAAATCTAACCGCTTAGGGATGTATCTACTGAATGAAGCCTGAAAGATTTAAAGCAGGCCTTTATCGCCAGAAGGCAGAGCACAGATGCATTTTCGTAAATGAATAAGGGAGTATTCTATAAGTAGAAGGACACCTAAATGATTGCTCCATTGTTTCAGAACCACTTGTAACTATTATTAAACCAGTATTCTTTTGCAGGCCCACGGTAACAGAAACTAGATACAGCTTTGTGATCAACACACAAGCTAATCTACACATCATTAAATCAAGGTATTTAATGTCCACCTTATTTCCCGAGTCCTTTAAAACCGACTAAATATGCACAGTACGGCAGCACTCAACAAGTGCTGCACTTAGGAATAGGAGAACAGGAACAACAAAAGAACATCTTACACCCTTAATCTTTTCTTTTACACTTGCAGTCATTTCTAGGCAACTTCTTGTCCCTCTTACCATATTGCTTCAGAGCTGTAGCACGTACAGAGACAGAAGAGTTAACTCTTATAAAAGAGGTGCTGGCTTCAAGACTTTCACGTACAACCCAATCACGAGTTACTTTTCATTTCCACAGTCTTTTTTAGCATAACGTAGCATCCCACGAATTGCAGAGCGTACCTTCATGATGAACCTACGTGATGTCGGTTGTCAAAGCTTCTATTTGTACATCACAGCATATTGATAATATTAACTACTAGATGACACTATACATGAGATCTGGTGAACTGAAATGTGAATTTTTCTGTTCCTTACAGATATCTTAAGCAAAGTGAAATAGCCTACATATTTTAGAAGTTACATTACCTGTCAAAGGAATGGAACTGTACAGGCTGCTCAGCAGCTCCATCACCAAGGACTCCAAGGAAGGTTGGTGGCAGAAGAGCAGCATCCACTGCAGTCCCATCAGCTGGTGTGCTTACCAAGCTTCTCAGGATGTCCTTTACGTTGACATTTTTTGCAGCTGGCACAGAAGTTGCAGGCTTGCTGTCTTCAGTTCCTGTCTCACTTCTGCCCTCCTGAGACTTATTTACTTCTAATGAGAGCGTGCATAGTACTTCACTGATTGCATCTGGACCTGCACTGACATTCAGAGGTCCTGCATCAGCAACACTACCAGAACTGTTTATTTGCCCTGAGGCTGGTTCCTCCCCAAGACCAGAATCCCTTCTTCGTACAGAGGCTGTACTTTCTGAATCTTCAGTGGTGGCTGAAGCAGTGAGAGCAGCAGATGGATTTTCCACATCTGTTCATATCAAAAACAGAAAACACATTTTAAGTTCATTACCAGAATTGCATTCACCACATTGCTGCTAAAGAAGTAACACCAATAGGTGACAAGTGAAATAACACAGGTATAAATATTTCCTCTTGCCTACTTGGAGATTTAATATTATCTATAAATATTTAAAAGAAAACATAGAACAGAAAAATTTCTGAGAAGCCTGAAAAGTTATAACATCCAAAAATTGAGACAAAGAAATAGAAGAAATTGACTTAAAAGTCAAAGAATGAAAATTAACTGACTGCCCTAGAGAAGAATAGGAGAAAGAATTCTTGTAGTGGAAACAAAAATGCATACTTAATCTTACACAAAATAGTAATGTTTCTGTAACAACCATTTGTGACTACTTAGCTACTTCAGTGAGATTAACCACCTCTCTACAGCAAAATCAACCTATAGATTAGGATCTTCTCAGATCAGAAAAAGATACACACAGAAATACTGAGGCAAATTGCACACCATAATGTTGTTTATTTAAGTGGTTACAATAAGCATATTTCTATACAATCTCACATGGACTTCTACAGAATTTTAAGATGCATAAGCCACATTATTTCATTTGGCCAAATAATTAACAGTTCACCTGTAGCAGAAGTTTCATTATTTTCGTTCTCCGATTCCTTGAATGACTGGCTATGGTTTGGTGGTCGTCTTTCATTCTGGGGTTCCAGTATATCTCTGTATTTCGAAACCATGAGCACAGAAATAAAATATACAACAGCCAAAGCCAAAAACTGAGCCTGTTTACTATCCTCCTGTAAAAAAAGGACACACACACAGATTTTTCCATTACAATTTCCGCAGCAAGTTTATTTTTCTGTAAAGTATGCCCAGCGCTACCATAAACAGACCGAAAGTAAGCTGATATGTCAACAATGGAAGAACAATATTCTCTAGTCACAGTTTGTCTCACCTATAAAGCTAGGGAATACAGCAATTGTGTTCAAGTGGCACTAATCCTTTCATTTTTCATTTATAAATATGACAACTTTGAACTAAGGTTGTGTGTTTTGACTACATGCTTCGAATTAGTGCAGGGAGTAGGTCCCCTTTATTTATTTACATGTGTTTCCTCTATTACATTTCCTCAAATGTGCCAAGATATTAACGGCACTGGCTGTGAAGTACAACCAGGCAAGCGTATTCAACGACACTGTAAAAGCATTTATAAACCATTACATATTAATGAAGGAAGTGGAACAAATTCCAGAACCAGTGTTAACGTTTTATTTCATCATCGGATTGTCCAGATGGATGTAGCGTACTATGTACAACTTCAACAGGAATTGATAAATACGCATTTGCATTACAGCTGTAACTTTATGAAGAGATTTTAAGAAAATCTCAAACAGAAATCTTAATGTGAACTTATGCCAGGTACCTCCCCAGAGTACTCAGTCACTCATAGTGAAACAGAGGAAAGAGCCATGTCCCAGATCTGACTAGACATTATGATTTAGCCTAGGCCTGTGTCTTTTGGCTGTTGAAGGAATAAAAATCTTTGTACGCTTTAGGAGCACAAGAGAACTGACTATTTGGATCCTCACCGATCAATCAGTAAGAGAAAGGGTGTTTGGGTTCCCCTCCCTCCTTGTTTACATGAGGGCTCAGGTAGCATTCAATTTTTCCCTCCGAGCAGTTCAAGAAAGTAAGTTAAACTATAAAGCTTATTTTATCATGATTGTAGTGCCTACTGAAGCCCCACATTCCATGAAGAATTCTTTATTAAGCTGTACTGGGAGAAGTTTATGAGAAGTTCTCTATTAAGAACTAGACAACATAGGTGGATCCTATCTCTTATGCTGAAGAAACGTTAACTTTCACAGAACAAGACAGAAACAGTAAACTAATACCAGGTAAGCATCAGGCAAGCTCAGATTGATTGAAGTCTCCTGCAAGAGATTGATGGAAGTCTCCTGCAATGGTTTATGATGGATTATATGGATTATAATGGTTTATATGGATTATATAATCCTATAATGGATTATAAAGAATTTCCTTGCTAGATGAGTTTTTGCAAGACAGTTTCCAACTGTAATTAATAAAGTTGCAATCCACTGAATTAGCACTACCCCTTCCCTTATCTTTTCTGCTATGTTTGTAGAACTCCTTGAAATAAAGTCCAGATACTACTGAAAGTACTACTACCAGTAGTTAAGTGGAAGCCACCTGAGTTCCTCCTATACAAGTTCAAATCATGCCAAGCACAATTCTATGTGCTGAACACGATGTAAGAAATTGCGTGCAAATCAAACATAAAATATTTAGATGCACCTTAGATTAAAACTATTCCAAAATAGATCTTTTAAAGTCTACTTTTTCCCCACAACTCAACACAGTAGCCAAAAAGCAGAGTTATTGCATCGTTTTACACTTATTTGCAAAACAGAAAACCCGGTGGATTAGATATGCAAAAAAAAGCAGAGGTTGTGTGTGCATATTGCTTTTTTTAAAAAAAAAAAAAAAAGAAAAATTAATACACAAAGTGTGTTTGATTTTGAAGATTGCATCATTAGGAATATTTTAGTTGCCACCAGCATGGAAGATTCACTTCCTGTTACTCTTTTGCACACTGATACTGAAGCAGGGGTTGAAAGAAGCTTGTTTGAATCAATAATTACTGTAAAGATAAAAACCAAAGATCCTTCGCTATTCTGGATAGAACAAAAGAAGTCACTGTGTAAATCATTATACTTGCTAAATAGTCCAATTATTGTAAAATAAGTTATTGTGTCCAAGCTTGTGGCCACCAATGACTCATAGCCATTATAGCTGCTGTATTTGCTTACAGATGTGGGTTTTTTTTAAGCAATCAATCTCAATTTCCTCAATATCAGCTATAAAGTTGCTGACGTAGGGCAAAGATATTTTTAGTCAACTCGAGACTAAAAAACACATGCATATTTACAGCACATGCACACAAATTGGTTCCTCTGAGGGCAAGTAAAGGAATTAGAGACGACCTCTAATTTCTAATTAGTTAGAAAGATACTCATTTTTCAAAAAGTACACATAAACATCTTTATGATACATAGTACACATAAACAGTTTGTCTATGTACACATGTGAAAGTATATATTTGTACTAAACACAACATATTTAACATACAATAGGCAGAACTACAAAAGAATCGGCTCTTCGGAACACACCAAAGAGCCTGATCAGCAGGCAGCAATTTTCACCTCTCCCTCTTTCCGATCCCAAACGCTACAACAGCTGCAGTGTTACGTGTTCCCAATTACATTGAGTAGCATTCCATTTTTGTAAATTCCGTTTAGCCAAACTGCATAACACATAGCAAGTGTTCAGCAAACACATATATGCAGAAATCTAGCTACACAGAAAACGCTATTATTTGTAACTTACTATATCTCTGAACACTACTGCTCGAAGTCGATTAATATCCATATCCTGCAGAAGTCTGTCATGGTCTCGTATTGGAGAAATGCCACCAGTCACAACGTCCACTGGACTCTATTAAAAAAAAAAAAAAAAGCACTTGTTTCAGATTCTGTATTTTAAAGCATTCTACCAAGAATCATTAAGTGTGTAAAATCACCCACTGTACATCATATTGTCATAACCAGAGCACAAAGATCAGACGTGCATTTCATCTTTAAAAGGAAAAAAAGATTTGGCAAATTCTTGTGACAGATTTATTTCTCTGTGAAAGGTTAAATATGTAAGTGTTAAATTCACATCTTACAAAAACTATTTCAGGATTTCCAGCGTTCATGCCCTTCAGCTCTATTAAAGTATCTGTGGTGCAGGTATAAATTTAAAAACTTATCCCTCTGTACACAGTAATAATTATTGACTTTTGTTTTCCTGAATGTGGACTTATACTTGCCTTTGCTGCAGACTTTGCTGTTCCTGTAAAGCCCTGCACTGCTTTTTGATTCTTCCCAGTCTCTCCAATAGGCTTCATCTGTGCATGCTGCTGACACTCCAAGCAATTCCTTACTGCTACCGCACATACTTGAAGGGAAAAGAAATGTTAAGAATTACTCTGGGAAATAGTATTGTTTATATCCCTTACAGAAATACACATTTCCGTTTATCACTTAAACTAAAAAGTTTAAGCACAACAGTAAAATGATATTTTGCTTCCATACATTTTTAAACCGTCGCAAAACAATGCTCAAAATTCTTTAATAATTTATAACTAATAATTAATACTAAACTATTAGAACAAGTATGCTATATCTAATGGATACTTCAAAGCGAGTAAGTCAGCATCCCTCATTGAAACTCTACCATGAGTACAACCATGGGGCAGGGAGGGTGAAGACAGCTAAATTTCACAGACTAGGAAGGAAGGAAGACAAGTGATACAGCAGTGAAACAGATGACAATGTTTGCTTCACAATGTTCTGTTACTCTTGGACTAAATGTTCTGCAGTTACACAATTTCTTTTTGTAGCTTCACAATTGTACCTGTTTCATCTTCTAATATTATTTTCAAAGGAAAAAAGAACTACCCCACCTCTATACCTGTTTGCATCCCATAAATCTTGTTCTACCTGCACAAAGTTTTAATTGCCTAGAAAGGGAGAGGAAGGCTAGTTACTCTTGAGGCTCTGAGCTGCTCTGGCTCTCATGCAAATTAAACTTTTCATTACAAAAAGTCTTACAGCATGCAACTAGCATGAATACTCTCCTCCTACATTAAACTGAACCCAGGTAGGATCTTGTATGTTCTCATTTCCAGACTAGTCATTACTCTCTTAGGTAATGACCACTTTCTTTCAATCCAGTTTGATGCAAACACACTATAATACTGGATACAACTACTGCCCGATTTGAATCCTACTCTTTAGAAATGTACACCTCCAGTTTTCACCATACCTTCATCTACTAACCTCAAGATTTAAACCTCTTTTCTACATATTGTAAAGGTTCATGTTTTTATATATAGTACAAGATTTCTTTTTATTAAAGCTGCTATACTCTGAGCCTTGACTATTTAGGGAACTTTGGCAAAAGAACTATCTTCGTGGATAAAATGAAAACATGCATCCTCAACAGTCAGGCTACCAAACTTAATAATTTGTTTTATTTAAACTTTACAAAGAGGAAAAGAACCCCATGTATATGCATTGCAGAATAGAATAGTAAAATAGTAAGAGATCCCAGTGCTTCTTTAACTAAAATTAATCTTGATTTAACAAAAAAAAGACGGAAAAAAAGAAGCTAACAATTGCCAACTAGTTAGTAACAGCAAGCTCCTATGTTCATTAAGTAGTTTTATTTGCTTACCCAAACGAAGACATTGTCGCAGAATTCCTCCAGACGACATATTTTTCTCAGACTCAATTTCAGTGAAACCAAGAGAACTTGCAAAAATTAGCACATCCACAAGGTTGATTAATCTCTGGAGAAATGTTAAAGATGCTTCTACTGAAAGTCCTTGAGTTGGCTCAATATTCTCCAATTCATGCTACACAGAGAAAAATTGAAAGCAACATTTACTTTTTCACAAAGGTGATATTCCTACAACTTACATGAAGAAAAATGTATGCTGGAAGTCAGTAACATTCAAAAGTAGTAATTAGTCATATTCTAGGAACAATCATTAGTATTGGGATTTAATCCCATTCCAGACCGCTATGGGACAATGAAGCTAGGCAACTTCTTTTTATGTCTTCCGGCAAAGAGGGCAGGCACCCAATTTATCTTAGGGAAAGCATGAAGGTAGCAAAGGGAGGAATGAGATGCTTGTGGAAATATCCCACATGCATTCCTGTTTCTCGAAAGGACAGATATAATAGTTAATACACTACATTAAAAAAAAAAAAATCCTCCCACAAGAGATAAATTTCCAAATAAAAATGAAGTTTCTTACAGTAGCGGATGTGGCAGCAGAAAGCAATGGCAATATACCACCACAAGCCATGATCATGTTGTCCATCACTTGAGAGATGAGGTGAATTGTGTTGTGCACAAATATGACATTGTCACTGCTGTTCACAAAGTCCATCACAGTTTTTGTAGAATGGCTGTCCAAAAAAAACCCAACACTCAGAATACAGCTTTATTTTTCTGGTATTTTAGCATCTTTATGCTTTCATAAAAATAAAACCATACAGTTGCCAGTGGGGCAGCAAATATCACATGACCATAAGGGTCAATTGGTGTACCCCAATCTAAATCTAAAACAACCATTCCTTTCTATTCTTAAACCTCTCCAGATCATACCTTGCTAAAAGCATCAAGATGTGTGTTAATCATAATTTGTATCAAGGTACATTATAGGCTGGGTCTATGATTACTTGCTATGGGCAAAAGTCACTGTATCAGGTAATACAATAAAGATTCCTGGAAGCGTGAACTAGATTTGAACTTAAATCTTTGGAAAAATAAAACAAATACTAAGGGCTTCTCCAAGAAACTATAAATCAACAAAATACAAAATCTTAAATCCTGTTAAACACGGAAAT
Source organism: Rissa tridactyla (assembly GCF_028500815.1). Lineage (NCBI taxonomy): Eukaryota > Metazoa > Chordata > Aves > Charadriiformes > Laridae > Rissa > Rissa tridactyla. Next base: position 74,920,524 of record NC_071470.1, read on the forward strand.
AGATTTTCAAAACAGGACCTAAACTAAAAATGTATTTTAGCTATATCTCATGATGTCCTGAGAGCTTGGTTTAATCACATCCTAAAAATTATTGTCAGACAAAAATTAACCTCAGTTCAAATTGTTTTAATCACTTAAATATTCTATTTCTTCATCCTTACATTCCTTTTTGTCAGGTCAGTACAGCTATATAGTTCAATTTAAATTTGACATTCACTACTGCAAGTTAATAATAGACACCACTCTTATTTAAGTTATTAAATCTTAACATTAAAATGCAGGATTACCACTGTTTTCAAAGTTTCCTTTTCTTATTAAATTCATCTTGATGATTACATTCCAGATCCCTGTTATAAATTAATTTTTAAATGCATAGAACACCTTTGTTCACAGAACCATATCAAAGCAACAACAAAGTGCGTGTAAAAGCAGAAGTAATAAATACTATTTGGGATAGATTTATTAGTTTTTTATTCCATATTTAGATACTAATAAAAGATGCAGGCCCTTACATACACGGGAACTTGAAAATCACGGTCCAACAAAAATCAACAGCAAGACTGCCATTGACTTAAATGTAGCCAGGATTTCAGCCAAAATATATGTGGTGTCCCTCAACCAATACACATTTATGTCTGTAAAAAGTCTTAAAAAAAATAATCTGAGTATATTTGGGAATAGGTCACAACATAAGGAAGGTACTGAATGAGTGAAATACCAGATGTGCAAAATTCAAAGTCAAAGAGCAACTCTGATGCAGTTTCAACAAAGTCTCAAGTTAATTACACTTGAAACGCCAGTCTAGATCATTACATATAAAGCACAGAAATTTACCTTCTCCACATCTGTATATCTGTTTCTATGGAAAAGAGTAAGTCTGTCAGCAAGCGCTGATGCATCAGTGACCACTTAAACTCAGGAATACGGAACACAGTTGACCTAGAGTCTCTTCGCTGCCCATCTGACGTAGCAGCTAGCTCTTGTCCTGATGAATCTTGCTGCCTTGAGGTCTGAATACACAGTTTGCAAACAGAAAAGAAAAACAAAACAAAAAAAAAACCAAAAACAAAACAACAAACCATACTCTGGTTATTGGTTTTCATGGCACACACTGAAATAGATTTAATGGACTTGAGATTTTAGATATTCAACAAGTTCAGACTGTGTACATGGTTACAAATAAAGCTAAAACTATTACACAAATGTTATTTACTGGATATACCAGACCTACAAACTAGTCTACAGCTGCACTACCACACCTGTCAGTCTAGGCATACACAAGCAGCAGCCCAACCTTACCACGGGGGGAGTATATGTCGCTGTAGACAGTGGTTTTCCTCCTTTAAGGAAGAATGGTGCAGAATGAAGAGCATCCATTAGCAGGTATCTCTGCAGAAGGGAAGTACTCAGACACGTGACCATTTAACCATGAAAAGCTGAGTTAGAAACTAGAGACTAGAGGGGTGGAGCACTGCAGCACGCAACAGAAGCCCAGTTTTAAATTACACTTGCACATAAAAGAAAAAAAAAAAAGGTAGGCTGATGCGATGGAGTGACAATCCCATCAAATTTTAGTTTCAAATATACATATGTATCTCGTACCTCCTGCAGAGTAGCTAGTGGAAAAAAGTATTTTCACAAGTTCCATCAGGATACAAAAGAAACTTAGTGTTATTTTTTTTCTGCACAAACAGTGCTCACTTCTCAATAATTATAAAAGACAAGATTGAAAAGAGTAAAAGGGAGGCTGAGTAAAGAAGCAGAAGAAATTCTATATAAAATCCTCTTAGAATATATAAACATTTCTGTCAATTCTTCAAACTTAAGAAGCACCAACACAGATGAAGTGTCCATCTAGCCAAATACTCAGTCTCAATCAGCATCTATAGGTGGATGTACAAAGAACAAAATCTTAGAGACTTCTCAGTACACAAATTAGTAAGAATTATGGCCATTTTAACGAAGGAGTGAAAGTGGTCTTTAGATAACTCAAAAAATCCACACACATTAAAATCCCCAAAATGTGTAGGGGCACACTTTTTCAAAAGCTTCATAAAATGAGAACTTCCTTTTATTTTTAAGCTAGACAGATGAAGGACAGGTAGAATTTACCTCAGGTATGGATCTTGGGGGCAGAGGTGCTTCTAGACATGTGTTAGCTTTCAGTTCCAGTTTTTCTGTATCTGATGCCACACTAGAAACATCAAGTTTGGCAATCCTTTTGTCAGAGGCTCCTGCAGGCTCTGACACACGGGCATTTGTATTTTCTTCAGCTGTTTTGGTTTCACTAAAAAGAATCTTTTCTTCCTCCAGCTTCTTTTTCCCTTCTGAATCCAGCGGAGTCGCTCCTTCTTGAACTGCAGAACTCACTGTTTCTGGTAAAGATGACAGTTCTTGTTTTTTCCCCTCCACACCTTCAGTATCTTCGGATTTTAAAAGCACAGATTCAGGTTGCTTCTCTATTGCTCTTTCCTGCTTTGTCACTTCGCTTTCATTAGAGCTACCTTCCTTGTTTGTTTCTGAAAACTCTTCTGAAGGTAAAGGCATACTACTTTCCTCTTTCAAATCAACAAAATCATCTTCATCTTCCACGTCTACTGTTGATTTTTCCAGTCTTTCTGGACTTTCAGGAGTTTCTCCTTCCAAAGTAGTTTGCATAGCTAAAGAAGCAGCAGTGACAGCTACTGTTTCTTCCACAAGCTCGTCAGCTTTGCTCAGAGAATCTTCAATTGCTTCAGCTATTCCAGTACTAATTTCTGAAACACTTGGCTTTATTGCTTCTGGTTCTGGAGAAAATTCCACACAAGACACCGCTTTTAAATCCTGTGTAGTCTCACCGTCTTCCCCCTCTACCTCCTCCCTATGATTAGATACTGAATGAGTTTGTTGGTCACCATCTGAGGAGGTATTTGTCTCTTTTTTTGCAGTACTGCACTCCATACCATCGTCAATAATGCAGGAAGGAGCAGCGGCATCTTCTTTTAACTCCAAACATTGCTGCTTTCCCTTGGTTTCAGCTTCTTTGCTAACTCCAGAGATGGTTCTAATTGGTGTTGAAGAATGCAGTCCACTCCCTTCACCTCCTTTCCCTTGGTACTCCCTGTACATTTGAGAAAGACTCTCTTTGTGCATTTCAAAAGTTACCTAAAAGAACAGAGTTGAAAGTACATTAAAAAATATACATTAACGACTGTTTCTCTGAAAAAAAACCCCACCAAAATCATTGCTCAAAGTTATATTACAAATTTAATACTGTCCTCATGATAAAAAGTAATTTCACATTGGAGATCACTTCAACTGAGAGCATGTTTTTCTTAAGTGGACCTGTTATTCCTGGACAAAAGAAAGAAAAAAAGAAAAAGTAACATCAGAGTCAAAAAATCCCAGACTGATCCTAAGGACAGGAAATTAAACGTTTACTAGAAGTACTCAGAGTTTTAAAGACTACTTCTAGTAAAAGAAGTGAAAATGTTTAAAGTTTAATATTTGTAGTTAACACTCGTATTATTTCCTAGGCTAATTACAGTCACCTGTAATTAGAGTTATCTGTGCTACTTGAATTCACATAATTGTATAGAATGCAGATAAAAATGCAACAGCATAACATCCAGAGAATTACTGAATTTGAGACAGCTGACAATCTTTTGTAAGGGGGGGGACACTGTGACAAGCACCAGTGGCACTTATTATAGCTGAGCTTTCACATCATTTTAGTCCCTTGAGTATGGCTCAACAATCTGCAAAGATAAACAAACTTACGAGAAGTTCACATAAAAAAAAAAATACAATCCCACAAAGTCAGAGCGGAGAGAAGCATGTAACGAAGCCAAAATCCTGGGGACCTCCAGATGATACCTGAAATTCTGCAGAGGACTTTTCCTCTAGTGAATGCTATTCTCCTGGTCTAAAAGGCATGTGAGAATAGCTACACAATCTGATTAAAGTGAAAAGATCTTCCTACAGATGAACTGGAAAAAAAAAATTACTGTTTTTAGCTATATTAAAAAAAATCCAGATAAAAAAACCTCTTTATATACATACTGATAAAACTAATTTGCCCAAATAAATAGCTGCGTGTTGAAAGAAAATCTCAGTAGACTAACTGAAGTTTTTATTACACTGTCATTCAATCTAGTTTATCCATACCTTTCTATTTAGGATTTAGATTTATCTTCTATAACAGAAGTGTTCATTTATCTGTAAGCTTAGTTCTCAAAATTTTCCCAACATATAAGCTGCAGCTGAGGGTTGTATTTTTTTTAAACCGTTTTCTTTATCATAAACATTTTCCATAGGCAAAGTAGAGCAGTAAATTTTACTAAATACATGAATGCACATTTTCTTGTTGTCTTACATACTAAACTTACTCATTTGGATCTCATCTAAAAATTCCATGTATGTGGTATTCAAAGTGACAATTAGTCAGTAGGAATATTTTCACTTAAGACAATACATGTAAGTCAAAAACTAAATTGACACGTTAAAAAGACATTAGAAATCATAGTTAACAAATCAGAGAGGAGCAAAGTACAAACAAAGGTAAAAAGCAATATTCTTGACAGGTTGTGCTGTCAACATTAGCTTTTTAACACACTATTTTCTTCATCAATCAAATATAAGCTAAGTACTGTAGGCGCAGCATACTATTGTAACACTTCACCTGAAGCATGTTATTTGTTCAAGTTGATTTAATTGAAACTTAAGTCTCTAGCAATAGAACTGGGATCTCTTCCTCCTCCTGTTTAAAAAAAAAAAAAAAGCCCTCCTGTACTAGTTTTAAATCAGTTATGTAGAAACAAAAAAGTGTGAATGATGACAAGTGACTGGAAGCTCATCCATCTGTCACAACAGATCTACAAAATACTTGATTACAGGGTATTGATGAACAGAACATGGGAGGGGCATTATTATTTTAGAAATACTTCCTTCCTGAACTGTACCATAGTCAGAATGTCAAAAGCAACCCAAACCAGATTATGATAATAAGCTCTCCCTTGCACTTTTGTTTTCCAAAACATGATAAAGCAAAGCTGCTACTTTTGACAAATCATCACTTTTCTGAAGAAATCTTGACAACTTGAGCTTATCTCCAGCTTGTTTTCCCTCTTCTCTCCCTCCCTGTTGCTTCCTCCATTTCAAAAACTACTAAAAAGTTTTAGGTCAACTAGTACTAAAGAGACATTCAACAAATAAAAATACTGTTGGTTTATTTTAGCAAAACTTATCATATGTACTTCCCAGAAAGCAGACTGACCCACAATACGTATACGTTACCTATGCAACGCAAGTATAGCTGTAACAAACCTGTGACATAGCTACCTTTACTCATTTCTGTCTTCAGTATCAGACTTGTTATTGCAACATTCAATTTGCAAAACACATGGGAAAAATGACTCCTCAGAAGTATTTGCAGGCTTTAGTTACACTGTACGCTTAATTTTTTTAACGTTGTTTAGCTACATCCAAATATGAGACCTGGGTTCTACTCTGGTTATGCACTGCTTCCAAAACTGTTGAATAAGTCTCGGGTCCAGCTTTAAAATCTTATTTCACTAGTTCCCTTAAACCAAGGCAAAGCAAGACAGAGATAAAGATGAGAATGGTACTTTTTCCCCCACACACACTTTTTTTTTTTTTGTGGAAAGGGGCAAATAAGGGAGACATGTATGTCAAATTCTATTACCACTGCTGCCATCTCTCCCCAGTATAAACAGGGATAGGCATGACGACACTAAGATGATCACAAGAGAGCGGCTGGAGTGACCTGTTACAGAACATTATTTTCTTCAGTGCTCAAACTTGAGCGCAATGGAGAGTAGTACACGACTCACAGAACATGTTCAATAACAGCAACTATTCAATCTTAATGGAACGAATCATAGAGATGTTTTGCAGGGCTGGCAGACACTAAATCCACCTTGCAAAAAGAGCACGTTCACGGTGTTGCAGGAGTTTCATCCAGCAACACTTGATGCTTACACTGGTCCTTACAAAACACAACAAGCTTTCACAGCAATATAAAGCGCTAAGTTCTGGCAGCACTATCTACACAAGTGCTTTGATAGATTACCAACCTGGTTGAAGTAAATTGCAGGCATCAAGGAATATAACTTTAAATGCATTCTAAAAGCACACAATTGGTTCTGTTACAGCTGCACTACAAGGAATCACTAAGGTTAAGGCCAGAAAGTAACATCAGATCATGTAGCCCAGCCCTTGATTTTAACCCCCTTTCCTACACATTCAGCCTAGTGACATGAATTGGATGACAGCATCCAGAAAGTTGTCCAGCCTTGGTTTTAGAAATCAAAAGATGAAATCTCCCCCGGATCATTTGTTCCAAATCTACTCTACCATCTTAAAAAAAAAAAGTATCCTTCATTTTCAAAGTCTAGCTTCAATTTCTAGTCACTAATTATGTCTCCATTTCCGAGTTGTTAAAAACACCTCAATGAGGAAGAAATACCACGTTTTCAAGGTTTGGTTTTTTTCTTTAACGTACTGTAACAATGATTTTAAAACACCAAAAGATGGAGAAGTAACAGGACAATCTAAAAAGAATGAGGTATCATTCTGACAGACAAGAATCCTTCCTGTGACCCCCTTCTGAAACCTTTTCAGCTCTTCAAAAAATCTTTAATACCATGAACATCCGAATTTTCATGCATCATTCCTGTGTAAGTCTCATTAAACTCATATGCAGGAGTAAAAGAAACCTACTTTATGGCTTCTCACTTTCCATTCCACGAACACATTCTACAACGCTGGTGACTGCTTTTGGAGAAATAGTCAGTTAGTTATATCAAGGTTTGTATAACCTGTGATGTACTCTTTTTCTGTAACACTGACTTCTTTCTGGAGTGCTATCAAGCCAATCCCCTTTACTGCTGTCTATTGCAGCTTCAAATTTTCTCTTACCAACCAATTTTATCATCTTCTTAACAGCATTAAATCAACCTTGCTTGAAAACAAGTCAAAATCCACTCTCCGTAAGACCAGGGCTGTAAGCTTGCTTTTACTTTCCTCCCTCCCCTCCGGATTCTTAACTCCACCACCTCATGGTCACCACAGCCAAGGCTGCCTTTGACCTTCACATTCCCAACAAGCCCCTTGTCGTTGCTGAGTATGAGGGTCCAGAAAAACAACTCTCCTTTTTGGCTCTTCTATCACTTGGAGGAGGAAGAAGCTGTCCATGAACTTCAAGAACCTCCTGGATTGTTTGTCCTGCTGTGTTGACCCTCCAGCATCTATCAGGCACAGGAGGGCCAGGGCCTGCAAAATGAGGCTGCTCCTATCTGTCTGTAGAGGACTTCACCTGCTTGTTCTTCACAGTCATTTGGTCTGTAGCAGACGCCCACTATAATTTCACCTGTACCTGTCCTCTCTTTTAATCCTAACCCAGAAAGCCTGAGTTAGCTCCTTATCCATCCCCAGGCACAGCTCCATACACTCCAACTGCTCTCTCGCATAAAGGGCAACTCCTATTCCTCATCTTCCCAGTCTGTACTTTCTAAAGAGCTGATATCCCTTCGTTACTTCACTCTAGTCACGGGAACCATCCCACCACGTCTCCATGATCCTAACATGATTACTATGTTCGTACTTCATATTGTGTTACTGAAAGCTCCAAATTTTCTGGCCCTTCATTAGCAACTTCACTGCCTCATTAGACAAGATTTCAGTTATTCTTAATAGCTTAAGTTATGAGATCCTTGACAACAATGGAGTCTCCCTGACTCCAAACTCTTTCCTTCGCATAACTTCTTGTTTAATTTTGAAGACACTTAAGATTTCAGTACTGGAAGAAAAGTTCATCCAGATGTAAGACTCACTATTTTTTTATAATCCAAACAATCACAAACCACAATCTTATCTAACAACTAGTCACTGTTTCAGCAAAGCTACTAGTCACTGTTTCAGCAAAGCTCTCTGGTATTTATTAGCAATATATACTTATCTTATTCATCCATTATTCAAAATCTTCCCATGCTATTTTCTCTCTTTTGTTCTCTTAAGAGTTTCTTGTTGCATGCCTTGTTTTTCCTAATAACCTACATGTGCCTTGAAGTCAGATTGGCACCATAGGTATTTGTATTAATTTTTAATGTTAACATGTGAATTATGAATTACTGAGTAGTTTTGTTTTTCCAACAAGACTGTTATTTACGAGTTCTACTGACTGCATAGGTTAGAGACACAACTAACTGCAACAAGTTGATCTTTGCCCAGCTGTGGTCAACAGGTAAAAATACAATGTATGGTACAGAGATGCAATATAATTTCGTGATCAGTCTCACCTGAAACAAGAAATAGACAATGATTTGGAAGCCATTACAGAGCAACACTCTGGAAACCAGACTGCGCTCTTCAGGATTGTTAATCGCTACTGGGGTAGGGAGGGGTGGGGGGAAGGGAGAGAAGAAGAAAAAAAAAAAAGTAGCAAGAAGGTCAATACAGACAACTTATCTTTACAGATGGGCAATGTAAACTTATGGGTAAATAAATCCAAGCCCAATCTGATGAGAATCTACGTTGATTTAAGAACAATGCCAGAAACTGCAAGGAGAGACACACTGGTAAAGAAAGTTAAATAGTACAGAACTACAGAAGAAAATCACTCACAAAAAAAACCCAAAATCTGCTTAAAAAGAATAGCAATTTCTACTTCCACCATAAACATCAGAAAGAATTCATGTCACTTAATGTATTAAATACTGTCCTTTAAATAACATTCCAATTAAAATAGCAATGCACAAAATAATGCAGACTACCTAAAACAGTATTTTTTTCAAACTTGCACATTTTGAGTTTGGGTTTTTCTTATTTATATTAAAAAAAAAACCCCAAATTTAAGAAATACTGCTATGTAAAATCCAACTTTTCAACAAGCCCGAATAAACAGTTCTGCTCACTATATTAATTTGTAATTTGGTTTGACGGGAAACCAAGAAATAGTGGCACTACGACGGAGGCACTGGGCAATTCTTCCCCCGCACTTTGGTTGTGTGACATGGCATTTATGAAGCACACCGGTTCACAAAGCCAAACGAAAACACCTAAGGTTAACAAAAGCAGTATCAACGAAAGTGCAAAATGAACTAGAAATTATGATTACTAAATACAAGTAGACAGATAGCATATAAGGGTACTAAAGATTAACATTAGAATCTGCAAGCATGCAACAATTTACAAGACAACTGTTAGCTTGAAGAACCTTAAATGTACTTAAGTCGTTTTTTATTTTCCTTCAGGCATTTGCAACTGTAAAGCGGATAATACAAAATTAATTACTAGAAATTGTTCTAAATTAGTGAGCTAAAAGGCCAATCATTAATCTTCACCATCATTTGATGGTTAATCCATAGCTGTTTGCAATGCTTGGAATGCATCTCTACGCACTACTAGTTAAAGACACTTGTGAGCTAATAACTGCAACATTTGCCTCTGCCATCAATTTTAACTTAATTTGACATTCAACATTTACTAATTGCCAAGGAGAAAAATTAGCATACAGCAATGAAAAAGGTTAAGATGATTGACATTTGTATTAAAGAACATAGGGAAAATATTTTAACTATACGTTAAGATTTTCTCCTTTTTTTTTCATTATCAGGTGGGCAATTTTGTCGAGTAGAGAGAGAAAGGGAGTGTCTGCCAGACAGGTCAGACAATTATATAGTACTGCTGTTTCCTTATAGAGTCTGCTCAGTGCAAACTAGCTCCTGCGCTGCTGACACCATCAATAAACTCTTCATAATTCCAGCAAGCGTTACAACTTTTTAAATCTTAACAAGGACTTTATTGACCTGTTTTTCCACTTCTCCTCTAGCAACATTAACTGTTCAAAAGCAGAAACCAATCTCCAAACAAAACCATGTCTGTTTAGACAGGAGGCACCAATATCTGAAGATATCAAACCTAATTTTCAATCCAGTGAAGTGAAAGATACAAAGGTACCGTATGCACCATACACTGACTTACAGTCTGTAACCCACTGACCTGAGGAAGCTCTGGGTTATTTCTGAGTGGTTCACAGAAGAAAGCTAAGAAAAGCAAATTAACATATATTATGCAGGACATTACATATGAGAAATTTCTAGGAGTCTAAGCTTCCACCAAAAGAGCATTCACTGACACACAAAGCGAGGGGGGAATTAAAACCACTCCACCGAGACATTTTCACGTTCCTGCATTTTCATCCAAGTGGCAATACTTTTGCCTTTTTTCTCCTCAGCTTGAGAAAAAAAAAAATATGCACGCAAATAATTTCTAGAATAAGGAAGCAAGTACTAGTCAATATAATTCATAAAAGTCTTTGCTTATCTGAGAGATAATTTTATGTATGTTGGCAGCGTTTTATTTTGAAATCAAGTCACGGTATAGGTTACTGTTACATCACCACACAATAATAAATTGAAACAGCATACCAGACATGTATTTGCTCATTTTCACTAATGCAACTATTGCTTTTAATTTGTTTAAATTGCAAGACATGAGCACATTATCCTCTCAAGGTACACATTTCCTCCCTCTCTCAATCCCTGTCACCATTCCTACAGTTCAGTAGACTGTCAAATTCTGCCTTGTGCACATTTGATATTTAGTTATTGACAAAAACACCTTGTAACTAAACTCAATGTTTACCAATCTGTATTGTCATAATAGATTGAAAACTAACAATTACTTAGAAATACATTGTATGTTAAAGTCACAGTACTAACATTTTAAGATTATACTTCTTCCTATTCAGATCCTTGAACAAAATTTTTCCACTTACACAGCAATTTCCACTTATACAGCAATAAAACTGTAGCTTATATATATATATATTAACTTTTCTGAGTCTTACTCAATGAAAATTTCTTGCACCACTAAAAAAAAGATATTAATCAGAATTTACGCAAATACCGTCTCTTTAACCGAATCACATGGTAACATGAAGCAACTTTTTAGTTGTAAAATGTATTGAAGGGTCTGAAATAAGCAAATGTTAGTTATTCGCAGTAGTTTAAACATTCAGATAATTTAGGAGTGTATTATACTGTGTAAATCATTATATTCTTTTAAAACTTGGGGAAGCTGAAAGGTCAAAAAGGCAAGTTGTCCACCATTCTTTACTTGTTTCCTATTATTAACCCCCGAATCATTGGTCCTTTCCACAAAGTAACACGGCTAGACAGATAAAATCTAAGGCCTAGCTCGCATGGTTACAAAGTTTAAAAACCAGGAGTTCTTAAGATGCTTTCATAAATTGAGCACTGGCCAGTTAGAACGATTAATTAGTTCTTGATTTTATTTAATTTTTTTATTGACATTTTTATTGAACTAGGAGCCACAGATTAAACACCTTTGTATACACTGTGTTAACATTCAGAAGACATCAAAAAATATAACATGGAAATGAGCAAAATACTTGAGTAATACTAAGAAATTTGGCTTTAAAAAGGTTACACACACCTTCTAAATCCTGAGCGCAAGGAAACCAATGCAGTGCAATTACGCTAGAAAAGCCGTTGCTGCTTATAAAACGTTGTGCAGCTGTTGGAGGAGAGGGTTACAGTGACAAACAGCTTCCCTGCTACAAAGGTGGCAGGAAATCTATCAAACTGGACAATAAAATCGCAATTGAGTTTCTTTGGCTTTTTATAGCAGCTGCATGTATCTTGATGTGTAGCTCTGCAAAACCTATCCAATTCTGTAACACTAGTCCTTTATACACTAGTTCTTTATCATAGAATGGTGTTATAAATTAGCGGCAAGAATGGCACAAAGGGTTGTAAAAAGGAAAAATAAGCAGTAACCCAATACAATTAGAGATGAAATAATAAAAACACAAATTGGTTATTCTCTTAGCAATGTTAAGGACATATTTTTGTTCCCATAATTCCCACATTACTTTGAAAGCCTGCTAGAAATCAAAAACATCTGAGATGCACTTAGCATCGAACAATTTGCCCACTGACTTATGCCTACACTATGTTATGTGTGAATCTATATGAATCTCAATACTGGTATAACAGGATAGAAAACCATTCAAAATAAGTAAAATTAGAGAGATTAAAAATTCATTATCATCAGATATTAATATCAGTTTATAAGGACATTTTTCAAGCGATTAGGAAGGTTTTACCACAAAGAGCTTTTTCTGTGATTTATCCTAATTCATGCTTATGTGATTAAAAGGTAGTTATGAAACATCATCTAGCTTTATATTACTAGTTGCATAAATTGCATGTATTATTTATAAAAAAGTTAAAATGGCAAATGCCTAATAAAAGTGAAAAAATCAAATTTTAAAATCCTTGATTATTGCATCATCATTCATATCACTACTGTTAAGTTAGTTTCTGGGTGCTTTTGTTGTTTAATCATTTCTGTTTAGGCTTCTGGAACTGGACTTTATTAGCACTAACATCCAAACAAAATGAACTCCTTGATGATTCCTTTAAAATTACACCACCACTCTGCCACTAGCTCTGCCCACGCTCACACACTTCTAACCTTGCCATTCATTGTTCAGCTCCCTCTAAAGCAGGCTGGAAGAACAAACAGTCCTTACATATTGACCAGAAAGCCAAGACAGTTAGACTTGGGAGAAGTGACACAGGAAGTTACTTGTACAACCAAGGATACCTCACTGTGCCGGCATGCCAGGAACCAAAATGAGAAACACAAAGAGTGAAGCACGTCATCGAATCATAGAATCGCCTGGGTTGGAAGGGACCTTTCAGACCATCTAGTCCAACCATCAACCTAACTCTGACAAAACCCATCACTAAACCATATCGCTAAGCACTACGTCCGCTCGTCTTTTAAACGCCTCCAGGGATGGTGCCTCAACCACTTTCCTGGGCAGCCTGTTCCAATGCCTGATAACCCTTTCAGTGTAAAAAAATTTTCCTCATATCCATATATCCATTTGTTACAGTATTGCAAAAAACCACAGATTTAAAAAAAAAAAAAAATAATAAAAATCCAAAGTAACATTATCTGTATCTCGATTTTTTCAGTATTTTCTGAAATTGTTTGGGTTTTTTTTCTTAATGTTTGGCCTTGGCATCACAATAAAATCTTGGGTTTTCCTCTATGAACTCTACGCCATTGATTGGCCACATTAAGTCACTGAAGATAACGACCAAAAATCCATATAATCATTTTGACATAGAAGCTGTTTAAATGAGATTTCCGACATTACATTATCTTACAAGAAGAGGCTGAGAACAGAACTACAGCTTATAAAGCAATGTGCTAGACAATTCCTAAATTCAATACGCCAAAGCTCTATAACAGAGGTAGAAAGCTGGTCTGCCTTCGCTCCCCTCTCCACCTTTCCCCAAGGACAGACAGTTCCCCAGCAAGCACAGAAATGCTTTAAATTATGCCCGTTTCTATAAAAGCACGCTAGGGATCTTTTCTCTGGCTACAGCTTGCCGTACAATCTACCCCACCCATGTCCTCTGCAATCTTGGGGGAAAGAGAGGAAACAGGTTTTTTGAAAACTGCGGAGCTGACACAAAAGATTAAGGATATTTCGACAACTGTGATCTCTGTAAGGGTTAAAATTTGACCCTGGCTTCTTTGCACCTGGATTCCATTTAGCTAAGTGACTATTTAATGATATTATTTCACACACTTTTATTTTATAGATTTCTACATTTGTCTCCCCACAGCCCAATAATCCACCATCGAGCTATGAATATGATAAATAAACGGAGCTGCAAAATAACAGTATTCTTGCTGTCTGCAGAATGACTTTTTTGAGAAAAAAAATCATACAAAAATCAAGGACCTCAGAAATGCTAACAATTCCTTAGAATCATAAAGCCATCTCTAGGATTCACAGATGTCCTTTTCACTCAGTTAAATTGCACACATTTAGAAATGTATCATTGATAATTTAATTCATTTTAGGTAAATATTTCTGATAAGCCAGAATAATTACAGAGGCCCACATTGGCCTCACACTTTTTTTCAGAATAAGGCGGGACAGTTATCTTTTATACTACTGGGCCTCGTTCAAAAATCCACTAATAACTTTCACGATGTAATTCTGATTGTACCAACAACAAAAAAATCAGACAGAAGAATAATGAAGGGTAATAGTCTCATTCATACTGCAAGGATTTGCGTTCTCACCCTGTATTCCATGACAGCTTCACAGATGAAACATCTGTCTTAACTTTGATTTCTTTGCTTTTTACTGGTTTGTGTTACAGCCTTTTGATGTTACTAAAAGGTATTTTTGTTTATGAATAGATATGGTGCGCCACCTTGTGTTCCTGCCATTACTAAAAACTGAAACCAACGCTAAAGTTTTCCAGAAATGCTCCTGAAATTTGATTATCTCATTTTTGAAAATTTGTGCCATTTTCAGTATAGACTAGTACTAACACAATTTGAGCAACAACAAAAAAAGACTTGTGTTCAAACCACAACATTAACATTTAATTGTCAAATATTTGAACATTATGCCCAGTTACAGATATAAACACAGAGCTTAACTATTGACCTTCACTTCAAGACTATCTCACTGTACAATACAGCACTTTAAGGCTCTAAATCTAAATACACAGTGTAACAAAATTTCCCAACTATTTGAAACACTCACCTTTGAATGTGTGATCGACAGTGTATCCACCCAAACACGCCAGCCACCCCACTCATATTTGATTGCATGGTAGAGCAAAATTCGAAATATGGTATACACCATCTCCGTTATCTTCTGTTCCTCAGAAGTCTTTGGATTAAAACAGCAAAGGGAAAGCATCCACTCCTGCCAGACCGAGCACTGCAACAAACTCCTGCAAAATACATACACGCTATTTAATGAAATTTCAAAACGTGTCTGAGAAATATACATCAGCTAAGTCAGGAATTCAACACGTTTAAAATAATTGCTATGTGCATGCTTCTCTAATTTTACATATTGAAGACTATACTAGAGTATAGAATTTGGCAAACAGCAATGAAGCTGTATCCGCTTAATGAGCCTAATTTACCAGGAGACCTTGTTACTTTGTATACATGCGCATATAGCAAGCTACCTTACCTCCTGTTTTCTCTGCTATTATTAAATAGTTTAATCATATCTGAGAGAAAGGCTCGCCGAACCTCCAGAGCTTCTGGACACTGTGGAGAATTACGTAGCAGGATTGCAATAACCTTCAAAATCTCTGTAAAACAGTTCATGAGCAACAAAATATTAGTATTAAGCACAACATAAAATACAGGACACCTTCCAGTGTTGTTTGTACAAGAAAAACGAAGCCACACAACACAGTTTTATACTGAGAAAACGCCCATCTCTGAGTATTTAACTAATACAAATCCCTTTGTCCAAGGCTTCTCAAACCTGGTCACCATCAGGGGATTTGCAGGCCTACACAGCTGAAGAAAATGGAATAAAAGTTAAATTATTCTGAAATTTTTTTTGAATTATCAGGTTTAAGCAACACAAATGTTACTGCATGACAAACGACAAGCTACCAGAATCCGTTAGAACCTTTTTCTAAGGAAGTTCACATAATACAATGCATCCATTATAAAATCAATATATGAGAAAAATGCATAGACTTTGCTCTACCTTAATATTTCTGAATTTTTGACGAATGCGAACAACTTCCAATTACACATAGCAATTTCTGTTATTAAAAAAGTTTGAGAAAGGGGACAAAACCTTCCTGATATAAAATTTCATCTCTTACGAGCATAGCGTTTTCTATATTTTTAGGAGATAGTCAAAATTGTGGGTATATTCTATTTTTTGAAGCAGTGGGGCAGTCACTCTTCTTGTTACTTTAAAAAAGTTAACTTTGTAAATAAATTAGGGTGTAAGTTTAACATGGTCACTGTGATAGTTTCAGGTCACCTTGTACAATTCCTCTAAAAAGATAAATTCTTTATTTGAAAATATTAGCACTGAGCTTAAAAAGGTACTCTAGAAGTCACTCCTCCTACTACATCTAGTTTATTCCAGACTCATACCTCACACTACAAATAACTGTATTACCCACAGCAGTGTCTGTCAACTTCAAAAATCTTAAGAGAAAGTAACAGAAATCTCATCACGTTTCTTACTTCATACACATTTACCAGAAGGCAAATGGCATGCTGCAACCAGATTTCTTTCCTGTGTATCTGCTTTGCTTTCTTTTCTCTTCCCCCACTTTCCACATGAAGCAAACCCACAACTATGACCTACATTAAATGACAAAGCAGCTGTGAAAGTGAAAAATCTATTATTTCTCCAGAAAAAAAATGAACTCCCAAAGCTATCATAAGTCCATTGTATTATATAGAGAGCACATTAATAATGCATATAATTCAGAAAAGATCAGTATTTTCTCTTAGTTCAAAAGACATCTGAAGTTTCATATCAAGATATTTCCCATAAAGTTAGCTAACCAAAACAGTGAGCAGATACATTTCTCCTACTTTCCATCTAGCGTTGTCGTACTAAATGTAATTTAAGATAAAGGCTGTTCCCATATTTCAGGTAATTTAGCCTGACATCACTAAATAATGCAATCAGAATTTTGCTGGAACTTTAACATGTACTAAATCAAAGTACGCTGCGCATGCAAGTATTGAAAAACCATTTCATAACATGACTGCACAGCCAAAAGGGTGAGTTATGAACTACATACACATTTAGACACATAAAAAATCTTTCAAAAAGCCATAGAGACATACTTCCTAAATAACTCCAACTAAATGCACATTATCTTTCTTTTGTATGAAAAACAATGTAAACCTAAGATCAGAATTAAGACTGGCGGATGTAATTAATAAGCTTTTTCACATGTTTTTTTTTATATCAGACTTTTCTTATGGTAGCGCTTAGAAATGTGTATCATTCTTACGAGGATTTTGTATCTTCACTGTTGAATCTGGGTCAGGATGTTGTTTATGTATCACTTGAGTGCAAATCTGTTCAGTCAGAATCTAGCAAGAAAGGAAAAGATGCCATATCAATGTTCATAAAGACAGCTTACTGAAAAATAGTTGGATACATCCTTCATACAGTACCATCACTATTTCACCATGATTCTAAAAATTAACCAAAAAACCCACTTGTTCTCTTTCTTGGTAATTTATTTCATTCTGTTCCTGAAATTTTACTCAAAACGATTTTTTGTGCTTTCTTTTAAGTGCACACTGTTATTTTAAATACATTGGAAGAGAAGCCCGAATCTAACCAAAACAATCATCATAAGGCAAGATCATTGCCATAATAAAATTCCACATATATATGAGTGTCTGCTTGAGACATTCAGGTTACTCATTTTCCAGAATTGTTCATAATGAGCATAACCAAGTTAAGGGCAGGAGTGGGGGGGAGAGGGAGGGAACGATGACCAACTCAAGTAGTGAGCTTGGGGAAAAAGAAAAAAAAAAAAAAAAGCAGCACTCAGCTGCATCACGCTAAGATTTAATGTCATCTGGAACATATCAGCACAAATATGTAAGCAATTTTCTAACAATGTCTTACAAGTAATTAGGAAGATTGGATCCTAACTACAGTATATTACTACCTCAAATAGGACATTGTATGTGGTCATGGTGATTAAGCTTGTCTGAAGCATCAGCCTTTCAGCCAACAAAGAGAACAATCCATGTCCAAGCATGACTTCAGCTTTTCTCCTAAAATAGTACAGAAAGATAAAATAAACTTACATATTTCAACTTGCTTTACGGGGAAAAAAGTGTGCCTCAAGAAATATGAAATCACCAGAAACTTTTTCGTTCTTTAAGTCTTTCACTTTTGGTTAAGGAAAAGGGCAAGGATTCAAATTCTGAAAGGACAAGTCATTCCCTGAAGACAGATAAAAGACAGTAACTTTCTTCCGTAAATGCAGTCCACTCACCCGTGGGCCCAAAAAGCTGAAACACACCCTTGGGGATTGCTTGATAAACACCAGGGAAAGGGCATCTTTGTCCTCGTTTCGCTCGAAAATACAACCATGGACAGCGATCTCAACAGTTACCTGCTACTGCAGTCACCTGGAGACGCAGTACATCTAGCTCTCTGTAAGTAACACGGGATTCAACCTCACCAGTCTAATTCTTGCTACCCGTTTCAGTGGAATTATGGGAAAAGACCACTTTAAAAAGCAGGCAGCCATACTGCGAGTAAGTATTAAATAAACTCGGTAAGGAAGCGATGATGCCTGGACACTAGTTGCCAATAACAAGTAATTCCACCACATCAGAAATGTATTAACGACAAGCAAATGGAAGGGTACTTGAAGAATAGTAGCTCCTATTCAGTGAAGCATATTTAGTGATTAAGCTCAAATATAGCTTTTTTTTTTTTCAACTTTACATACAAATGTATGTATACACACCAAATAATATATACACAAAATAATAAATGCCATACATGTGTCACAACCTTTCTTTCTTCCTTCATTTTTGGGAGGTTTTGTTCTAAGACCTAAAGCAGTACTTACTTTGGAGCGAGATGCTTTAAGAAATATCCCATCACTTTTAGAGCTTGCACCCTGATGCCTTCACTTCGTGATGCTAAAAGCTTGTAGACAACCCTAAGTGGAGAAAACACAAGGCTTCCTAAAATAGTTGAAATACACAGCAATTTTTAGAATGACAAATTAACTGCAGTAGACTGCAAATAAAATTTAAAAGAATGACTATGAATAAGATTACAAAAAACAGTGTGATGTTTCTGTTAATGGCACAATAGTTTGTGATTTTACATTCAGAGATTTTTAATCAAATTTAAGTATCTCCCAAACATCAATACACAAAACATGCTGTGAAAAGCTGCTGCAATTCCGATATTGAGAACTGTCTCAATTTGATATTTTGTCCAGAAAACTACACAAGCAATTGTTTTAGTATAAACGTAGCTGGACAGATGGAGGGGGATTTATTACTAGCGCTAATATTTGAAATCTGTGTGCGCTGCTGCTCCCTCAGGAGGGATAGAGGAAGACAAGAAGTCAGGAGGCATCCTTCTCATTTCACCTACATCAGTTTCTGCTCTTCACCTCCTTACGATTATGCTCTACACCCGCTTATGAGTCTCCACTGAGAAGGTTTAAGAAGAAAGCCGAGGGGAGCAAGGGGCATGTCTGTAGCAAAGTACTAAACTTAACTAGCTGAACAGTTCTAGACAAAGTTTTCCCAAGAAAGAAAATGAGAGTTACAAACACAGCAAGGAAAGTGTCAATGTAACTGATGAAAGTCTGGTAAATTAATAAACAATTGGAAGCATCCAGTAACCTTAAATATCCAGTAACCTTAAATATACTTGACATTACCAATTCAATCTGTAATACTGCATGGATCTCATCACGTGTATCTATGCCTTCCGCTCCCCAAATAAAAATAAATTGGACTTAACTTCTCAAACATTTATTTGCGGTACATTAAAGCTTAATCTTTTATTAAATGAATTTTATTTACAGAGTCAAAAATTCTAATATAGGCCTTCTGTCAATGTGAAGAATAGCAAATGCAGGTTTTTGATCCTTGTAAACCTCCCATAAAAACATAAGACATCTAAATATATTTCTCAGTTACACGTAATTTCATTCATTGCTTACTTTTTAGACAGTAAAGTGGTTATGACCATGTCACCATCTGATTTTAGTCGGGCTATGCTTCATGGTATTGCACAGATTCTGAATTTTTGAAATATGATTTAGCTTGTACCTACATGGACTAGTAAGCTCTCTCTGAAAAAAGAAAAGATTTCCTAATGCTCCATGAAATCATATTGGAACAGAAGGCACGGTACTCAGCCTTTACCACGAATATTTTCTGAATAAATTTTTGAGGAAATTTATATCACTTTAGTAGGGGGAAGGGAAAAATAATAATAATGTCAATGATTCTTGAGTCTTTCCAAAAATATCCCAATACTGCATTTTAGATCAGCCAGTTGTGAAGAGTTCAAAGGACTTATTCAAGTTTTTAGGCCTTATCTATACATAACTGAGCATTCATCACTAGTTATACATTCCTTCACTTTTACATACAAATATTACCCAAGATACTTTATCTAAGACAAAAAAAATCTAGTTCTGTACTAGAATGTAAGTGAAAACCCAGGAGTGATTAAAAACCATTTATCTATAACAAATAACTTATCCTGGAGAAAGCTGCAGCCACAGCAACTACAGAACCAGAAGAATGAGACAGCCCACGATACAATGTTCGTTCAAGCAATATTATCCATTTCCCTGCTTGTCTTAACAGTATGAGGGTTACCTAATGGCATAGGAAAAAAAATGTCCTTACACTTATTCTTTCTTCATTAGATTGGTTACTTTTAAGGTTTTAATTGGTAAAAAACTCCAAATATTTATAAAGCTTTGTAAATTTTAAATTTCAAGAATATGGTGTTTTAATTGCAAAAAGTAGACATATCGATAAGCATACAAACAACCCGTTAAGTGACTGGAGACAATCCAGGAGCAAGGAAAGTAACAAACGAGACAAGAAAAAGTGATTTCTCACTGTGGACTCACTATTCATACTGACTTGCTCGTTTCCTAGTTAATAAAAAAGCAAATGTCTACTGCCAGTTGTTAAATAAAAACAAACATATTGCATTGGAGACCCAACATGACATTCAAATACTTTATTATTTAGAGTTTTTATTAGGTTCCATAGCATAATACATTACCATACAAATGAAGTCAAAGCTGAAGAAAATGGGTTAAAAAAAAAAAAAAAAAAAATCAGCCTACCACTAAAAAGGGAAGAAAACAATTATGAACGTGCCTGAATGTTGTCTCTTGAGAAAGGGCAACTGAAAAAAATGTATGTATAAATAGGGGTTAACCAATAGGTGCAACAAAATGTATGAAACGAGACTCTACAACAGCAAGAGAATTACTGCTCCACATACCCTTCTAGGAATAGTTCTTACATTTGTTTGCCTGTTCCAATTTTTTCCCCCCACTATGTCCCTGCAGGTTCATTTCAAGTTAGAAAAGAAGTTCAATGATGTGACCACCCTCTGAGAGCCACAACACAAAATCAGAGTCATAACTTAGTCTTCTTCTAGCAGATCTTCTCTTGTGCTTTTACTGTTAGTAGAATTTGCTACTTTCCCTACTTTTCTCTCACAATAGTGTTAAACAAAATTTTTCTGTTTGTTAGGAAAAAAAGAATGTGAACAATCCATACCACAAAGCATTAAATTTAAACAAATAAAAGGTTTCTTCTGCAAAAAATCCCATAATGTTTTACACATTAAAAAAAAAAAAAAAGGAAAGAAAGCTAACAAAGATCAGAAGAAATCTGAACCAATTTTTGGCAGCCCACTTTCAGTTCTAAAACATATGCAAGAATGGGAGGCTAAAGACTAAGCACTAGTAGATGAAGACTTAACATCTACGTATGGACTAACTCAAATTATCACTAACTGTTTTAGCATGACTGACAGCTTGGAAACATTAAATCAACAAAAACACTAAAAAAAAAGCCCTTATTGATAATTAATCCAACATCCCCTCTTGTCAAAAGAACACCTGGACAGAAAAATCTCCCAAGATGAGGAGTCTAAGATTGCAACACATACACTGATTGATGAGGACCTTTCAGATTTCATGGTAATTCTAGCAAGCAACAGCATGGTCAAAATACTATTTCCTTTTGCCCGCTCAAAAAATTCAAACTTACTGTAATCCATTTCTCTGATCGAAAGCAGGAATCATAGAACTGGGATGCTCTGACATCAGAGCAACAAGCAACTGCAAGACATCCATTAGATTGTCATCCTGTTGAATAAAAGTTACAAATTTGAATTAAAAATGCATGTACACTAGAACAGTAGCGGCTAAAAGAACCACTACAAAGTATTTCAAAATGATCTGGAGAGTAATAATAAACCAAGGACCAAAACAATTAGGCCAGGATCAAAAGAGCTATAGATCTGGAAGGCAAGGGCAGGAGAAAATATTACCAAAAAACCCCTATAATTTTTAGAGTGAAAAGTGATATATCTATGTCTGGGATGTAAGCCTTTGACAGGCAATGGACTATTGGACTATGCTATTTCCTTCCACACACACGCTCATCTGTTTGCAGGTATATTTCCGTCTCTTTTACTGCGCAGGAGCTAGAAATAAACTGTCACACATTTTCTGGGGCACAGAGTAGTGTTTAATGAAAAATCTCTACTAACAAATGTCCACCCCAGGAAAAAAACAAAACAAAACAAAAAAAACCCCACACAAACCACACACCACCACCTCCCACAGACAACATTTAAAATGGGAAATTCAAACTTCTCAGTACAGTTTTCCATACTGTTAAGTCTAAAGCACTCTACAGTTTATTAACCTCTTGCAAGTTCATTATAACTAAAAATAACCTATGAAGTAGCAAAATGCAACTGTTGTCTTTTCCTGTTCTTTGTGGTATTAAAATGGAAGCTTATTAAAAAAAACAAAACACTTTCCAACACTTTTGAACAAATATTCTGATTCTTTCTCTATTAGAAAACCAGTTTTACACTCCCTGAACCACTGTGTTCACCTGAGTATATTACTAGCTTACATTACAGACACTATCACTGATGAATGAGCCTGATGAGAAGGCTGAATTTTACTTTTTTGTTGATGTTTTTCTGAATTTACAACTAGACACCTAATTCTGCGGGATTCGGCATTCATGGATCTTTTAGACTTGACCATGCAAACTGCTAAGATAGTTAAAATATCACCTCCTCATCTGAAGGATATATAAAGTTTCTGCTATTTTAGTTTATTCTTACGTGTTAGCAAGAGTCTTATTTTTTTACATCTCCATATAAAGTAGAATGACTTAAATTGCTTAACCATGGTACTATCAAGTAGTAGTAACCAGCACAGAGAATAAAAGGAAAATATAGGTGTAAACAAAAAAAGAAAAAAATCCATGCTGCTTGAAGTGAAGTTCAATTAATTCCTTATTTTACCCATTTCAAGCACCCTTACAGAGATGAGATCAGTTAGATTTATGTCCCCATTTCCCTTGTCTTTGATGTTGCATCTGGCATAAAGTGCCTTTTCCTGGTGCTAAAATATGAAGATGCAGATGTATCAGTGGTAACCAACATTTTCTCCCAATTAAGTTTATATGCTTCTCCTAGATGCCATTAACATACATCTTTATTTTTTAATGCATGTTTTCAATTCTATTGCTTTATTTAAGAAGCAAAATAAAAAGGAGAGAAAAACAAAACAAAAAAAATATTACTTAGGCAGCATAAAACAAGGTTTTGTCTTTTTTTTTTTTTTTTTTTTTTTTATAAAGTCAGCCTCGCCATCTGTTTTTCTGCTTGGTAAATCGGTTTGCAGAACAACATAAGAAACCATTTTGCCTTACTGGCTTAATGAACTTCAATCTAACATTGAACATAGTGCTTAAATCATTGCAGGAATATTGGCAACTCGGCACGCTACACTAAAGAGTTGGACAATGTTTGCTGCTTCCTCTACAGAGCCACCTTGTGGCACAAAGTAATATCTTAAAATACTCAAATATTTTGTGGTCACAATCAGCAGAAGTAGTACCTTTCTCCCCCCCACACCCCCTCCAAATTAAAAATTACCTCATGTATAGTGAGCAGATAATTGAGGATAGCCTGTAATTCGTCTTCTTTTATTCCATAGTCCTTTAAAAACAATCAGGTTTTAACTATCGTCTTTCGAGTACAAAAGTACTGTTCCCAAAAGAGCATTATTACAAGCTATGGTTATACACACAGTAAATCCCACAAGACAAATTTGTTTTCACTTGGTACTATAATAGCTTCATAGATGGAAGGTAGCTTTTTCCCCCGCCCCAAAAAAACCTACCGAAGGTTACAAAAGTGCATAAAGACAACTTCAATACAGGCATAAAAATAAGCTAGATAGTAATACAGTACATGAAATTGTTAGAGTAACACATGTTAATTGATACAGATAATTTGACACGAGAGCTTCCTATTAATAGAAGAATTAAATTAAGGATTCAAAAGCAGACCTGGATGTCTAATTATAAGCCTGTTAGCTATGCCTATAGCTGAGTTTGCTTCCTATTTTCCACTACAGAATCCTATCTTCAGTTGCTATCAACTTTGCAGAAATTTAAATTATTTATGGTATCTATGTCAGGAATATGCCTTGATGTCTTTTTGGTGAAAATAAAATAAAAAACAACAGTTACTAGGAACAGGATGAGGGAAGTGAAAAGCAGGATTCTTCATTTCTAGGGCTTCTACTTTTTAAAGCAATTCTCTCATTTCCCAAAAAGATTTTGCACTGCTGTTTTTTGCAGAAGAATCAGCCTTTTACGATGGACATGCTTTTCCTGTCCTTGTGAAATTCTATCCAAAACTGTCATAAATCTCTGACAGAAATTAAAAAAAATTAAAATGAAGCAAACACTTAAAGAAAGTCTTTTAGGGTTTGATAGCTAAATTGTCTCTGATGCTTCAATTGCAGAATATCCAGTTCAAAGAAAGAGGACGAGAGCCAAGAGTAGAACTCTTCTGGTAGTTACTCCTCCAAACTACTGGGGCTAAGGGCAGGAGCACAGAAAGCATTCTGGTCCCTTAACGACCGAGGGGAAGAGGGGAAAAGGGAGCTAGATTCACAGAAAGGACTCTAGAGAAGGGAGAGAATATGACAGAGATCAGAAAAGGGTTAAGAAGAGTCTGTAAGCAGTAGAACTGTTGAATTTCAACATTCCTGTAACGTCTAACAAACAGCTGGGAAACTTATTGATAGAGTCTTTCTTATCTTCCTCTGTCCCACTGGCCCACAGAATGTAATGTCAAATGGTGCTCTTTAGTCTTTAAGCACTTCTTCTGAGGCAGGTGATACGGCTCTTGTCAAACACAAAATATGGAATCAAATACTTATTTCCCCAGTAGTAAAAATTTCTAAGTTAATGATTTAACAGCTCTACTTCTTTTTGATAAAAACAGCTTAAAAGGAAGAAAAATGCATCTTTAGCACTGCTGTCTGTGGCAAGAGCCACAACTAAAAGATGCACCTTAACAGTATATCTATTTACTTATTTGTTTACAAAATACAATGTTTAGAAAAAATGCTATATTAAAGCCCATTTCTTTCTGAAAGGAAACTTAGATATCCTATTATAATTTAAAGTTATCCTACCTTCATCACTAGCTGTTTAATGAACATCAACAAGAATGCTCGCAGAGATAAAATCTCTTTTTGTGTAGGCCGCGGCCCATCTACAAAAAAAAGAAAAGTAGATATATGAAATGCAAATTAACAGTTGTTATTAGCATAGTACATATTTTCACATAAAGAAGAATAAATGGCATTTTCTGGGTGAAGAGGGCACAATTCTGAGTAAAGTTATCTTTCCTCCATTTCAGACTACAAAATAGTAATGCATTTTATCACTTTTTATTAGCAAAATGCCCAACCAGTGAGTTTCTACTAAGGCTTTTATTAAATACAGTTTTCTAAACCCCTTTTAAATTCTTTTCATGCTTTTACCACTTCCTTGAAATGTCTATGAACTGCCTTCATGCAAGGAATACGACCAATATGAGAACTTTATGTCAAAATTTCCAGATTTCAAATTTTTGCAGTTTACTTCTGTTTTTAAAGTTCTTCTCCTAAAGCTCAAAGGAAGAACTACATGCCACTGTTACACATTGGCTATATACGCAATAAAATCAATCTTAAAATGCTATATGTAAAGATTACCTTGAAAGCCATAGGCTTAATTTGTTAAGTCAAAGTCAAAAGGACTTGCTTCTGCCATTCCTGTGTAAAGCAGACTTTCACTGACACATTTTGAATACTCAAACTCTGAGTAGTTCCCAGGAGAGCCAAGGTTAAAAAAACAGGTGCAACCAAATGTCAAAGCCAAGTAAAAGCTTTCATACAGAAAGCAAATGAACTGTTGCAAATACGTTTCTAGGGATAGTTTTTACATTTGCCCACACAGTTCTTATGATCTTAATCATCAGGGAAAAAATCAACTAGCAAATGTAAGCGATCATACGAGTCTGGTTCTATACAGTATATGCCCACAGGCACATTTGGTTTAATAGTTATTGTCAATATAGACCAGTCTAGTCAAAATAAGCCATTAAATTGTATTAGTAAGACTATCCTACACATACATTTGCCTCAGGCTCAATAAATCAGTTTAGAAACTAATGAAATAAATCCAAGTCTTCACTAAAAAGGAAGCAGAAAACACATGCTTTGCTCCTTACAGGATGCAAAATAGTACAAAACAATCTTTGCAAGCCTTTAACAGGAAGGGTTGGTCATTTTCGACAAGTTGGTGTCAGGAAGTTGGACACATCTAAGGAGCACTCGCTCCCAGTACACCTGGCTCTCATCACCTGCTTCTCTCTGAAATTCCAGAGCCTTTCTTTGTTACAGGAGAGACTAGAGATATAAGTTATTCTCCCTTTGCCAAGGCTGTGTGCCCAACACTATAAGACACTGAACAACAGTTAGGAGAGCTGTAAAGCCATACTTCCAAAAAGCATTAATTGCCTTTTCCATGCCGGCTCCACCTGCATGTGTTTATATTATGCTGGTGCACATTTCACTTCTCCCAGTTCCTTCTATAGTAGTGGATTTCTGAGCCAAGCGGCTATTCCCATTGCGTTTTTCTTAGGATCAGTATTCTTGTTCTGTGTTCCGTGCCAATGACAAGTACTAAACACTTGTTCTAAACTTCCTATTACTTCTTTTGCCATGAGTCTGCTGTCTGGATTAAGCACGCTCTAAAGCGGTTTTCCAACAAGTTCAGATCCCTACGCCTGTCAGAGAGACTCAGTATGCCTGTTTACAGCTACACTGCTATGATCAATAGATCTTACGAGCACTTAAAGCCTATCTAGTACTTGATAAAGTACATAAAGAGACAGCATTCCCAGGCACAGCTCTACGCTTTCAAAACCCTACCATTTCTCCGACCAGTTCTATCTAGTACTAAATTCATGTAGGTCTTTCGTGACAGAGGATATGACTTCTGAAGAACGTTTCCATTAGTTTCTGAAGAAAAGCTTTCAAGAATATCCTCTGGACAAAATCACATCGCTCAAACTGTTACAGTGAACCCACCACATTAAAATAAAATTCTTCCTGGAATATTTACACTTCTATTCTATATGTTGCATACATTTTTTTAAACCAAACATCATCTCGTGAGGGTACAAATGAATACGTACCTACGCCTTTGGGAGTTATGCCACTACGATCTTGAGGATTCACTACCCAGTAATAATACTTTAAGGTATGCATGACCAAAAGAACCGTCCCAACTCGCCGTATTGCACCATATATGTTAACAGTGCCGATGAACTCAGTAGAGAGGTAAGTGTACAGGGTCAGCTGAACCTACAACACCCAATCAGGAGATGAAAAATCATTATAGCAACACTGCAGCACATCAGACAACTGCATTCTTAAATCTCATTTATTAAAACGTCTTAAATAAATAGATTTTCTCTGCATAGCTTAGTCCCAAAGTTCTTAAAACCCTTGCAAATTGACAAAAAATTTCATTTTATTTCTAAAAATACAGAGTAGTATGGTTTTCTTAAGCTGGTCCACACTCACAGGAGCATGAAAAAGCATGGTATTCACACAATCACAGATAGCCGAGATTGGAAGGCACCTCTGGAGATCATCTAGTCCAACCTCTCTGTTCAGAACAGGGTCACACATGAAGCATTATAGAAAGGTGCATATTTATTATAGGCTTAAGTATTCATTATAGGCTGGATTATTTACATATCTTCTTTCCCTTTTTCTTATGAGAAATAATGACTTAAATAATACTTAATGATGTAATTTAGCTGTAGAAAACATGACTGTTTTACAATGACTTCAACAGTAGCATTGATAGCGCTGTCTCAGTTTTTGAAAAGCAAAACAAACCCTTATGGAGGGGATCAAAAAATTTGGTAAGAAGGTTTCAAGTAGAACCAACTGGAAAGCTTTCATCGAAGCTGTTCGCGCTCAGAGAACAGAGATTCACCAGAACAAAAGTACTCTTCAGGGAATATGTCAATTTAGATGAAAACTTCAAATCTGATTCCAAGGATAACTTCTCTTAAGAACTAGTGGGTTTTTGCTGACTAACCCATCAAAAATTCCCTCTCAATCTACAACACTGACTGGGTCAGGGACTCCAGAAGTCATTCCTAATTCTGCTCTGCAGAATGCTGCAGGTTTCCAAACTTCCAGAAAACCTTGGAAGTCTGCAAAACTTGACAGCTACATGCAGAAAACCGGAGTCTGAAAACAGTTTCCGTTTGATTTCTGCTGGAGAGCCACGACCTATAATTCCTGGAGTCCAGGCTTAGTCTCTACGCTCCCAAATCAATACATCATAAGATACCTTATTCATAAGAATAAGCAATTTTACCTGTGCTGGGATATGAATCCATATTGCAGGATTAAGGAGAACATGATCACACAGCTGCTTCAGCAAGGGCACCCCATTGTGTAAGTTGCTCAGGTATTTCGAAAAGGCAAGGCAAAGTTCTAGTACAGCTCGGGTAACATGGGCTTTGGAAGACTGTAAAAGAAGATCTGCTTAAGGAAGAGCACTGCAACAGTCTAGGAAAAGTATTTCTCTCAAAAAAATCCAACATTAATGCAAGACATCAAGAAAGATTTGCTCTACCTTTTCTAGACTATGTCCTATCACAAGGAAGCCCTTACAGGAAAGCATCTGCTCTTGCATAGCAATGGAGTTCTTCAACAACTCCATGATGAACGCCAATAAAGTAGAACTGAAAAATACAGTGTTTTAGTAAAAAAAATGTTTTAGAAGGTTACAATGAGACAGAAAGTATTTCCAAATTAAGACTTCCATCACACAGCCCAGAGATATATTTAATGTGTTATGTAAATGCTCAGATCAGAATTTTTAAAACAAAAAGCAAGACTAAATTTTGGAAGTTCTAACTTCTTTCTTTTAATTAACGCATTTCTAGCTTGAAATTCTGGGTTCTGAAGTAACCATGCAATAGCAAAACTCTTCTGAAAATACATTCTCGCAGAAAGGCAACAGTTAAGCCTGTACTTCTCTCTGCTTCGAATTTCACTTACAAACTTCTGCAAGATCAGTAAACAAATGCCATTCTACTTTCTACTGCTTTCAGATGAGCAGTTATCAGATTGGTTCAAGCTAATTCAACTCTGATGCTGCCAGAAGGAGTGTTCACGCCCCTCCCCTTGTGTCACAGCACTAAGGCCTACGAATCAAGACCTTAGCCAGGCCAAAACCCCCTGTTGCTGGGACAGTTTGCAACTGAATCAAATCCCTGACTCATCACATTGACTCCCAAGTCTGAGCCAGCTCAAGAGAGGCCCAGAAACGTACAAATGGGCCGAAGGACCATTGTGACCACCCCTTCTTAGCAACCATATGGATATAGATCATCTTTAAACAGTCACGAAACTACAATTGCAATGAAACAGAGCAAACTACACCAGGATTCCAAAGAGCAATTCCTTTGCTATTAATACTACTCTAACTTAGGAGCTCCACCAGTTTCTGTGACTGGATGTTCAGAATTTGGACTGAGTTGAACCAGAGTGGAAACCAGAGGACAAGCCTGACAGTAACACTGAGTAACAGCATCTTCCAGAAGGTCTAAAGGTAAAAAAACCAAAACAAATAAATTCCAAGGAATAACTTTATGTAGATAAAAAATTCATCCTCCCTGGAGTTTCTTTTGAAGCCTACCCCAGTGGATTTTCTCCATGACAAAAATAAGCTCAAGAGAATTGTCTAATTCTGTTGAACAAAAAAAATTGTGAAGTAGAAATGTGTACATTTGGATTCTGTGTGAAGTTTCGTAGAAAATTTGGTACAAAAACACTTCACCTTGAGGTCCTGCTTGTAACAAGGCCACCTTTTTGTTGTTAGAAATAATACATTGTTGAACAAGACAATTTAAACCACTATGCTAGTTAATAAAGCAAGAGGTAATTTCCTTTACTTAAAAAGAAACAACAAAACACAACAAATACATGCACTCACCAAACAGTTGTGTCAATGTGGTCCGATGAATATTGCCTATAGTCTAACTGTGCAAAGAGAGGGAAAAGTACCTGCACCCCTCCAATGGAGTGCAGAGCACTTTGGACAGAATGCGTTAAGACTGCTTTCACATCCTGACAAAGAAGAATTAAGAAATATTGAAATCTTCTTCCAGAAACTGTTAAAAAGCTTGTTAGAAATAGTTTGAAATTTCTTCAATCTAAAATCTGTATTATTATTACTATCAAATAAAAAGAAACAGCAAGAAGTACAAACTGGCTGCCACAGCCACATTAAATGCCCAGTCTGGCTGACCTACTGCTTTAAATAGAGTCTACAGCAGATCCTCAGATGAAGGAGGAGGTGGCTTGCAAACTCTAAAACGAGTCTTTAGTAACAGAGAAACTCTAGAACGCAACACAGGAAAAGCTTCTGTCAAATTAAAAAATTAAGGTGTTCAAAGCATAGGGAAGAATGGGTATGATACCAACAGGGCAAAAGACAGGAGGTACATAATATCTGTAGGCGAGTGAACATATCTCAGAAATGAGGAAGAAGGATTTTTTTGAAATGCTAACACAGTCTTTGTAATCCTGACGTTTAGGTTGCAACTATGATAAAATAAGCTTCTTTCTTACGATTCTTGCATCCACATTAATTCAAGAAACAGGAGAGGTAGCAGCAGGGACAATCCAAAAACCCCAATCTATCAGCAGTTCCCTATCTCTTCCAGATCCCTCTAAAACTGTATTTTTTGGTTTTCAAGCAGAAATCATTTTTACCCTCCAAATCTATGAAGATATTGAAATACCTGCAGCATGAGGGCGTGTGGTGAATGAACAAAAATAGAAGGGTTATCCTTAGGGGATGACTCTAGACACAGCTGTGCATCTGTAGCCCTTGGATTGTACATAAAAGCAATAGCACTGGACAGCTTGCCATCATATAGCAATAATTTGTGATGTTCATCAAGGAAGAGATCACTTTCCGCCTTGAATTTGAAGGTTCCCTGGATTGGGGAGCAGGGTTGAGGAAGAAAAAAAGAAAAAAAAAAAATAGATTATACACATTGATAGTATGGTTTGGAACACAACTATTGCCAAAAAATTAATAAAACATTGCTTCTTCAAACCAGCAATATTTCAGAAAGAAGGGGTCTCATAAGAACATTGACTCAAACTCAATTTGACAGACGTAGAACTGCAGAATTTTTTTTTGACCCCTCAAGAATGATGGTGACAAAATGTGGGTAATGCAAAAGAAACACATTAGCTGGGAAACAGAATGGCAGTCAGCAATGTTCACTCAGAAGGAACTAATAATTGAGGAGCAGATAGAATAGGAACAATCTTTTTTAGCGTATGTTTGTACAGCTGCTAGGGAATAACAATCTTCAATTAGTGCCCCTCAGGCTATGACAAAACAAATGATAAATCACTGCAACAAAACTAATCCTCAGCACTAACTTCACACATTAAAGAAAATGACTAGCACAATCAACTGTAAGGCTACATTTCTAAAACAAATACACCATATTTGATCTAAAGTTTTCAGCCTCAATGAAAAAGTGAACCTAGCCAAGATAACAGTGGTGTTTTCCCTCTCCCAGCCACCAACACAGAAATTTTGAGAAGTAAACAGGAACACAAATTTGTTTTTTGTAAGAAATTAAAAAATTCAATTAATGCTTACTTGTAGTTTGTGAGATGATACATAGGCTTACAGAAGAAACATGGAAGAGTTTAACAAAAAGATTACACAGGAAGAATGTTTTTAGAACGACACAGAGGTGTGGCAACATTCTGAACACCTACCATAAAGAGCCTTATCAGAACTAAATTTTACAGTAAATTCTAAGATACCTTATATCCCAAACCAAGCTGGTAAATGGCAAAGATCTGAGCAGCATTGAGAGCCTCGCTAAAAAGGTAAACAGATGTCATTTGCCCACAAAACACTCGGTTGGCATCTGCTGTTTCTGAAGAACCCAGGAAACATTTGTCAAACGTCTGAAAATGAAACAGAATGCAGTAACAGGGTTTAACCTATGCTACACAAGCAAATTATGTAAAGAATATACATATTGTTAGGGAGTATTATTTTTACATAAACAAGCATTTGAAGGTCTCAGCAGAAACAAATCTTAGGTTCTGTATAAAAGCAGAAGCTACTCCTCTATTATTTTTATTTCAATATTTTTTAAAAATGCGTAAAATGCAGGGTTTATTAACAAAATGGCAAAGGATATCTATTTAATCAACCAAGATGATCAACCGTAGATATTAGCATGCAAGGATTACTTACATCACTGGTGTTGACAAACCATGTTATTTCTCCATAAGAAGCCAGTTCCCCATTCACATAACATCGAAGTTCACTATTCTTCCAGCGGTTATAGATGTGCACTATAGTAACCATATACCACTAAATGATAAGAAAACAATTGATAAAATTCTATAGACACTCAAAATAGCTTAAGCATTAAAGTTGAGCATAGTAGAACAAATTCAACTACTTATGTGAATTAAATTAAATTAAGATTGAAGGATTTATTTAAAGTGGAAAAAATTAAGTCATTGCTGAGTTTTCTTGCATAGCTATGTCAAAGGATAATATGGCATTTTTCCCCACAAAAAGCAGACTCAGAAGCTTAAAAGATATTTATGCCATAGAACTCAAAAAATCTTCATGGCAACGTTAAACCAAATTTACAGTGAAACCACTGTGTAAATAAGTTTTAGGCTGGGTTACTCTTAGCATGATTGAATACTGCAAATGTTGTCATTCCAAAGAGCAAGGATGGCTCCAGACTAAAGACTTTCAAAGGCTGTGCACGTCAAACTATCACAAACAGAATCCATATTTACAGCAAGGGATTACTGATAAGAAATTCCTGAGGAGGCCTGTTCTCCCACAAAATGTTTACACCAGTTGCTCCAGAAACATTAGCAGAATATCTAATTGAAAAGGAAACATTTTCAACTTAGCATAATACTACTTAATAGGCAAGCAAGCCTTGAATATCAATAATATAATCAACTCATATTTTATTTCTTACATTTAAAAAGATACATAAAGCACCAAATGCAAGGAGACTATTTTCTGGACAACCTGAATGAACATAAAGTATAACATTCATTCAACAATTAATCTGTTGTTCTCCCACTTGTAAGAAGACCAAACTCCTATTAATGGTCCTAGCTTGATTAGGAAAACAAAACATGGGTTAGTAACCATGATTTCTTAAAATAACACTGCATTTGCCCACATTGAGTAAGTAACGACATAAAGAGAAGCCTTAGCAAAACCCTTTAGGAAAAGGAGACAAGAATGTCCGAAGGTGGGAGAAAACACAGTATAAACAGAGAAGGGAAAAAAAAATCACAAACCTTGTAATGTTCAAGCTGTGTATATGTAACGTGAGTTCTCTGAGAACTCACGCAAGTCTCACAAATTGATAAAACTTCTGGTAAACTGCATTTTCTAGATCTTTCTTACACTTTTCATAAGTAAAATTAAAAAGAAATAAAAAAATCAGAATATAAATTTGTTTTGCTCGTTCCAGAGCAACTGTTCTTATAACAGAAAGATGAGGCTAATCAATAGCTACAACATTCTCCCTAGGCTACATTTTTAAATTCATGAAACCTGTTTGAAAGATTTTATTATTTTTACTCACCTTTTGTGGCTTGAAATCAAATTTTACGCAATGCTGGAAACCCTTTCCCTTTGATTTTATGGACGTTACAACCAAGCAGCCTCCAACAAAATGAGCAGAATAACCAAGTCCTTTGTTTGTTCGAAAACTAAAAATGAAAACAAAATCAGCACATACACACTTGGAAGCAGAAATCATTGAACAATTAATAGAAAGTAAACATCAGAAATACGGTTTTACATAATACTCACCAATATAAGTAAGGCTTATCCTTATCCACATTTATATTATTTACCGGATCCATTCTTAGCCAAGTATGGAAAGTAAACCCATTCTGGTACGGCCACTTGGCTATAGGAGGTAAGGCAATAGCCTAAAGAAAGCAAAAAGTTACTCACGTAGAAAGATCAACATTCACAATGGTAAGAGTACACAGCTTAAGAGACACACTACAAATGCATACTGGTATACAGTATATACACACTACAAACACATACACTACAAACGCGTACAATTTCTCTATACTAAAAAAAAAAAACTGGCCTAACTTACGTGCTTTTTGTACTCCATTGTTAAAATACTTAATTAGACTAAGTATTTAAAAACCTGTCTTTATATCTCAATGAAGATTACTATTAGTAATTTACACTTCAAAAATTAAATGCTTTAGTGGGAGCCTTACAGTACAAAAACTCCTCAAAATACATATTTAATTTGATTTTGTTTTGTGGTAACCTGATAAAATAATCAGACTTACAAACTTATTTCCACATAATGTTGGTATTCAGGAAAATAACTAATTATGAAACAAAGCTGGCCACAAAAAGAAAATCATATACATTTCACTTAACAGATTCTTTTCTCTCTTGAAATTCATGTCTTCCAGTTCGAATATGACAGACATAGAAACTTCCTTAAAAGAAAGGTAATGCAATCCCCACCAGCCTAAATCTTCATATCAAACACTGTGTTTATGTTAGCTCAAAATCTCTTAAGCTATAAACCGTGTGGTGGGGCCATTTATTTCAAACGGTTGGGTTTTATTGTGTGGGGTTTTTTGTTTGGTTGGGCTGTTTTTTAACATTACTATTAACTTTCCCCTGTTTTGCTCCACCTATTTGCAATACGCAGCTCAACTAAGACTGCCATAACCTCTGATCAAAGATGCTGTTCAGATGATCAATACCAATGAACAAAAAACATCAAAGAACTTGAGTGTCGCCAGACTCCTTATTATGATCCCACGCTCCATTCAGCTCGCCCTGTCCAAACAAAACGCTATAAATCCTTCTCTATAGCAGCTAACTAATCAGTCTGCATGTCTTTGAGCCCAACTTTCAGGAATTGGTGGCACTGTCGTTTGGTTTAACTCATAACGGATCTTGGAGTAATTATATTAAACACTTAATTTCTAAGACTTCTTAATTGAAAATATATGAGAATATTCACATTAGGGTTACTGAGGCACCCCAATATCACATACAGTTCAAGCATTCAACACAATTACTAGAAGTTAAATACAAAAACAGTACACAGATAGCCAAAAGGAACAAAAGCACGTCTGTCTATTGCCAAACTCTGTTGCATATGATAAACATATAATTACAGAAGCATTTTTCTACCAGTCTGCATTTTTCATTCTCAAGTTTTCATTCCAAAAAAATTCATTATGTCATCAAGTGGGTGAAATTTAATCTCAAGCCACCAAGGCAGAAAGGTAATGGGGTTTATGCGAAGAAAACTGGAAAGAGTCATCTGATAAATCTTATTCAAATCTTATTCTCAACTAAGCATGAAATTTTGAACAAACTATTTCATCCTACAATTTTAGGAGCAAAAGTGTTGATATACTTAAAAACTCCTACAGAAGATTCTGAACAGCATTTTCCAACTACTTGTTTAGTTTCAAATTCTTTTTCAAGTGAACACGACGTAACTTAAAAATGTATCAGTCACCCGAACAATTAGAAAAAGACTAATCAGTGTTAAATTCAATCCTCTTTCAGTATTATTCAGCCTACACGCGTCTAGGATCCCTGTCTTCTCAGAGAATTCTTATAAGCAATATATGCTATTCACATCATCTGATCATTGAAAGAACTAACAAATGGTGCAAGTACAGTCACTTCTAGTTCGACACCTCCTGCGGTTTCACTAGTAAAGGTTTCTAGATGTAAGGCTGTATTGGGTTGGCACAGCAAGGCTTTGGTAGTGGAGGGACTACAGGGGCTGCTTCTTGTGAGAAGATGCCAGAAATTTCCCCCACATCCAAGATAGCTAGCTCCAAGGTGGACCCACCACTGGCCAAAGCTGAGCCAATCAGCAATGGTGATAGTTCCTCCACGATAACATATTTAAGAAGGTGAGGGGAAAAGGAAATGCTGCACACCAGCACAGCAGACAGATGAGAGGAGTGAGAATATGTGAGAGAACAACTCTGCAGACACCAAAGTCAGTCAAGGAGGAGGAGGAACAGTTCCAGGAACCAGAGCAGAGATTGCCCTGCAGCCTGCGGTGAAGACCACGGTGAGGCAGGCTGTCCCCCTGCAGCCCATGGAGGTTAACGGTGGAGCAGAGATCCACCTGCAGCCCATGGAGGACCCCACGCCAGAGCAGGAGGATGCACTCGAAGGAGGCTGTGACCCCATGGAAAGCCCATGCTGGAGCAGGCTCCTGGCACGACTTGAGACCCTGTGGGAGACCCACACTGGAGCAGTCTGTTCGTGAAGGACTGCACCCCATGGAAGGGACCCACGCTGGAGCAGTTAATGAAGAACTGCAGTCTGTGGGAAGGACCCACTTTGAAGTTCATGGAGGACTGTCTCCCATGGGAGGGACCCCACCCCTGCTGGAGCAGGGGAAGAGCGTGAGGAGGAAGGAGCAGCAAAGAGAACGTGTGATGAATTGACCGCAAGCCTCATCCGCCATCCCCCTGTGCCGCTCAGTGGCAGGACGCAGAGAAATTGGGAGTGGAGTTCAGCCCAGGAAGAAGGGAGGCATTGGGGAAAGGTGTTTTAAGATTTGTTTTTATTTCTCATTACCCTACTCTGATTTGATTGGTAATAAATTAAATTAATTTCCCGAAGTCAAGTCTGTTTGGCTTTTGATGGTAATTGGTGGGCGATCTCCCTGTCCTTATCTCCGCCCGTAAGTCTTGTATTGTATTTTCTCTCCCCTGTCCAGCTGAGGAGAGGAGTGATAGAGTGGCCTGGTGGGCACCTGGTGTCCAGCCAATGTCACGCCACCACAAAGCCACTCTAACACACACTGGATACTAACACAAACTCCATTTCCACAGAAACATGGGAGTGAAAAGCAGGTAGATTCTCCTTCCGTTCTCCTTCCAACAAGATTTAACTGAACCAGTGTAAAAAAAAAACAAAAAACAAACACACAAACAAAAAACCAACCACCTATAAACCAAAAAAAAGCCTCATGTATATTGATTTTTTTTTTGTAATAGTATTTGTCCTTCTAGAGTGATAATGCACATTTATTATAAGCACGATCTATTTAGGCAGGATGTAGGTGTCAGGCAGAGAAAAAAATTTGCTTAAAACTCTAGGTCTACGACAATGACAGATAAGACAGAAGAACACCACAAATTAAAATAACCAACGGCTGTAATAGAACAACAAATGAACAAACAAGAGACTTAAAATATCTACGTACTGCAGCACTTTTTCCTGGAAAGTTGAAGAAGGCATCAGGTCCATACTTCTGAGGCATGTGTTTTAACACAGACAATAACTTCCCAGCATGTGGTGGCTGACAAAGAGAATTATTACATTTGTAAATAAATAAAACACACCTATAAGAAAGAAAAGACTATACACACAAAAAATGAATTTTGACACATTTTAAAGCTTTGCACATGGTTGAGTAATACTCTGCTAAGACATTTAGCACTTTCAATAAACAACATTAACAAAGAGTCATGGATACCTTCACACAACACGCAGTAGGTGCCCTGCAGTACAATTAATTGGATAACTAAAATAAGGACACAAAGGCCAGAGCCACCTTCAACCAGCATAAACTAAACTGACTCTGAATATTAGTTCCTCCCTCTATCCATTCATTCCCGTCAGCACTACTGTTTGTGTGGATTTGCAGTGAGATAAAGAAAATTAACTGATCCAGCTGGAAACTAACTTAGGAAAAACAAATGCAAATCAATTTTAAGTTAAAGAAGTCTTGGATTGTGGCTGCGTGAAACCTGTGCCAGCAACAAGGGAGATGGGAATACCAGCAGACAGGACTATTTTCATCATATACTAGTCATATACTACATTAAAGTGTCTTGGTTACATATATCCCTTCATGTAAGTCCACAGAGAAAGATTCAAGTCTCAAGGGCAGTTTGGAGCACCAAAACTGACTGCTCAGTTAGTGTGAATACTTAACACGTCCCCACCACCACCCTAATTCTGCTGTGATTTTGTTGTAATACTCAGCAACTATAAACTCCAAATCAAGTATATGAGCTCACAACAGAAGCACAGCAAATACAGGCCACAGTGACAGCACAATTTTGTGCGTCTTCTTTTACCACTTCATAACTTTCCAGTAGATCTATTTTTAAACTATGATTTAAACCATGATTTTACACTTTTCCCCTTTCTCCCCTCTTGTAAGCAGCCACCCTCTGAAAACTAAGCATTGCGTATTGGTATTTCAAATGTACCGCAATTGTAGTCATATAAACAGTGCTCCCTGAATTTGAATTAAAATTGAGGAGAAAACACTGAGAACTGCTTAGATGTCTTCAGCACTACGGAATTCAACTAGGTAATTTGTATTGTAGCCAAATACTTTGTATCTTTACAGCACTGCTGATTTTAAGATTTATAGAGTCGTGCAACTCCTTAGCAATACAACTGTGGCATTTTTCTCTTCCTTTCCTCTATATTTAGCCTTTAATAAAGAAAGGAAATTAAATGCAAATAGCAGAGAGACAGGAAATGAAAAAGTTAATGTTACAGAGACAACTTTAATTCATCTATGGTTAAATATACTCTGTATGTTCAATTATTAAGTTTAAACCCGCTATTGAGTTTAGAGCATTTTTGTTTGTGCAAGTTAAGATCTCCAAAGTTATTTATTTCAAAGAGTGTTTTAAAATTTGCTATATTATTTGTGCACACTGGCTTTTATATCGAATACATTTTTTTAAATTATTTGAAGTTGACAGAGACACTGCGCTACCTCTTCTCTACACCAGGCAGAGTATTTAGAGATAACAGGAGCCGAATTAAAATTCAAAGCAGGTAAAACAACTGTTAAAATAGTTCCCAATTCCTGCAAAATAACAATTTTGTGTTAAAGAAAATTTGATCTGGTGGCCTCTACAACATGCATAATATTTTTGCTTTAGGGAAGGAAGTTCTCAAGAGTAAATGGAGACGCTGTTCTCCTTTTCTAGTTCACACAGGAACAGGAGAAAACATGATACAATTTTTCAGCTGGAGTTTATTTCCTTCATTTCAATTTCTGCCACAAATTCTCACTTCCCTCACTAGATAGATTTTTTTCAATCTTCAGGCAAAGAAGCACAACATGAAAAATTGAACTCCCTATGTAGATTATTTTATTCATTTCTCTCTTTTGTCTTCTAAAAAATTTTCATCCTTTTCCCTGCAATTTCACATACCTGGAATCACAAAAATAAAAACACGCGCATAAAAATACTTGCTTAGATTCACCATATTATTCCCAGGTGTTCAAAAAGACCAATCCAGTCCACAGATCCAAGAGGAAATTTAATTTCAGCACTATTCTACTCTCTGTATTTTAACTGCTTAAAGTTCGTATTATATCAACGAAAAGATTCATTGATATAATACCAGAAAGTATTCTGTATTTCTTGGTACCTTTATTATAAAGGTTATCAAACAGCCTTTTAACTTGTAAACGTTAGGAAAAATATAGGCAACACTACAAAAATGGTTTGAGTTTTGTGTTTTCTTTTACCCATCTCCCTTTTTCTCCTTGAAGCTTGCTGAAGAATAACTTTAGCTCTCGAACTGTCAGGTTATAGCTAGCCAACACGCCCAGCATATCCACTAAGAGATCTGAAAAGGAAAAGAACAGCAATATAAACATTTAATAAAATGCAATGTCAAATTTCTATCACTTAATTAACAAATGTTTCCATGGGATTTTGAGTCATACGCTGGGTGAAACTGTACCTGCAATCATGTTGTCAGCTCTATCAATCCTCTTGAGCACTTGTTCAACAAGGCCCACTTCTGTGCATGCTTGCAGATTGCGTATACTTTTCTTCAAGATTGCTGTAAACATGCTCCACACCTCAGCCTGGCAGGTGACATCACACTTGTCCAGCAACTCTACCATGCAGGTGATACCCTCTACTTCTTGGATTATAAAGTTCATTTCCAAGTCAAATTGGCCCCCAACAAGCTTGCAGACAAAAGATTAAAAAAAAACAAAACCCTTAAGACAGCTGTATCGAAGTATCATTCCATGTTTAAAGTTATTCATTCTGCAAGAAGCAAGCTATCAAAGACGTAAACTAAAAAACCAATAATGAGACCAATACCAATACACCAAGTCTTATTCTTCCTCCGTTTCAAGTTGTGTAGAGTAACTTCAATAAAGGTGCTCCTAAGGTGTCACCTACTACCAAACAATTGGTGCAGATGAATATTTGGATAGTTGAAGATACAGATGTCTTGACCTGCCCCACACAGCTGAAAAGTGAAGAGACCAAGTGAGTGTTCCAAAACAGGCGAGAGGCGAGCCATCT
Source organism: Rissa tridactyla (assembly GCF_028500815.1). NCBI lineage: Eukaryota > Metazoa > Chordata > Aves > Charadriiformes > Laridae > Rissa > Rissa tridactyla. Next base: position 74,960,954 of record NC_071470.1, read on the forward strand.
AAGATACTTTAAATGGCCTGGAATGGCCCTAAAAGCCTTCCTTCACGTGTGCTTAACACGCCTCAAACAAGAGGGCAATTCTAGCCAAAAGGAGGTGATGCACATCAGAAATATTGCCACTTCTAGAGTCATTCCTGAGATGCTGAATAAAGCTGGTTAAGTATTAACTGCCAGTTTCATTAGTAGCCACAGGTACTAAAAGGAAGCAAAGGCTTGCTACATTTGCATGAACGAGAAGTTTGAAGCCTTTGACTGTGCTTTGGCTAAGGCATTTAATTCCTGTAATATTTCAGGTCTCCTAGATGCAGGCTTTGTTTCAACATAGACTGAGTAACTAACCACTTATGCACATGCCAAGGAGGTGGAGGGAGGGAAGAAAATAACCTACTTCATTCTCACTTGTGTACTCAATAAATAAAAATTACAGTTGAAGGCAAGATGGATTGTACTAACCTAACTCCTCTACCCCAGTTCCCCACCCTCCACTTTTTAAACTTCTCTTAGACTTTAGAACTGTATCAAACTCCACGCTTACTATGCTTGCCAAAATACCCATTATATATCAAAATGGCAAGTCAGATAGCATTGGCTCAAATGATCAAAATGAACTCACAAGAAGTACTTCAGCTTGTTGTCACTTCTACAAGATTGTCTAATAAAAGACATTGTTTCTGTCCTACATGGTGTTCCTTTCAAGGGCTTTGACCATTACCAGCTTCGGTACTGTCACTTGCTGAAGTCATACCAAGTCGAAACTGCCCCAAAATATATATACTAACTTGCTTCCGTATTAGCTGCGACAGCTTCTCTCAGCTAGTCAGGATCTGAAGATAAACTTGCCCAACGGAACAGAATATACGCTCTTCATTAACTACTGAAATTATCATACGTTTTCCTCAAGTGTCTAAATCTTGTCACTTTGAAGAAGCAATCTTTGGTCTTCTGGGCATAAATCAGTAATGCCAAACACCACAAGAAGCAGAGAAAGTTACTGCTTTTATGACAGAATAGACAATGTCGCATGGCAACAATTTCTAAACAGTAATTTACACTTTTCCATTTTCTCCCCTCTTGGTCATGAAAAATAATTATGCAATTTACTATCAGATGCTTCCTTGATATCTAGGGAAAACGCAGGAACTGAATGGGGAGACTTGAATTATATTCCCAGCTTCTCTATATCAACTCACGCTGTCAACTCAAACAAATCTATCAAGTTATTATCATTCTCCAAGCCTCAGTTTTCCCCTTCCATAAGACGGAGCAGAGGCCTACCTCAAGAAAGCTCTGTAAAGGTAGAATTCAAGGGAGAACACCGAGCAGAATGGATTAACGCAGAATTATCACAAAACAAATGCAAAGAAGAAAGTACAAACCGCCCCCCTTAAAAAAAGAACCCTGAACAAAACATCTGAAAACATAAAATACATAACCAATGTTACTCTTTATTTACACTAAATTTATCGTCATCTACAAAACTGAGGTATTCCTCAAGAAGCCACTCTCTTTCTCACCATCAAGTTAAGAGATAAAGAAAATACCGCATTCCGTATACAGACAGAATAGCTGAAGGTTACATTCTAGCAACAAAACACCTGCTAATTTTTAACAAGAAATTCAACTCTTTACACATTTGGTTTTAACTATCAGCCAACCATCAATTATCACACCAAAACCATATACGGCAACTAGAGATGACCTTACCTTCACCCTATAGTCTACACCACCAATCTTTCATTTTTGGCTAGATACACTATTATCAGTAACCACCCATCCAGGAAGCTGTCAAATTAGGTTTCCAATCTAATCTGCAAACATAAGCATTTCAGCAAGTACATTCTAGAAATAATATGCTATGGTAGAAATAATTACCATTTTAACATTTCCTTCAGGGAAGTGAGGACAAAAAAAGCTGACAGAGAAAGCAATATACCAAAGGCACAGTGCAGTTGATGTACTATATGTATGCATACCCATTAGATACACATAAGCACACACACACCCCACAGTATTTCATATTAACCCTTTCTAATGGTGATTTGAAACTGATCAACCTTCAAAACACAAATTTGTTTCCAATGACAGGGATCATAATCCGGGTCCATGCATTGGCTAGTTATTATCTGAGCTGCAGTAATGGCTGTGCACAGCAAAATGTAATCTTCCCAAATGTCACAGTAAGTTATGAATATCTGAGCAGCTTAATGCACCTTACTAGCCATGAAGTGTGAGAATGTAATCTTATTACCTTTTTTATGGTTGTATTTTTTTGAATAATGTAGCCTTTGAACTGATGTATAGTCTTTCCTTGCACTTTAGCATGATTTGGTCTCCTATGTCGCACAGTACATTTTTCAAAATTCTCCAATTCAACGTATTTTAAGTCCTATGCTGAGCTGCATAAACAATCTTTATAGCAACCTACAGGGTGGCATAACGTTTTCTTTCTTCAGCATGTAAGTATAAGCTTACAGGAATGGTTTCAAAGTGCAGTATTCAAAGCATTCAAATACATCCTCACAAATTTGACATTTTGCCAGTTCTATTTACCTTCGAAAAATATATAAACTAAACCAATAGCTTAAGCTTTTTTGTAAAGTGTTTCTACATTTAGCTGATTGAGAACAGGGAGAGTTCTTTACAGCAATTTTTAACTACACACTCAGAGTGTGATTATTTTTTTTCCCCCCTTAGAGAACCAAACCATTGAGAAGCCGACATAATAGCACTAATTTAAAGTATAAAATAGCAGTACATCACTTCTAAATAGAAACAAAAAGCCAATTTAAACAGATGAAACCTCTCTTTGCAATGCAACTTTCACCTAACATAAAATGGAGAAGTGATCCAAGATATAAAAGAGATGGCGGACTCTTTGGGTGAGCAAGTAGTAAACTACAGTATGCAGAAAATAGCTCAGAATAAACACAGCCAAGCTCCACTTTCCCGAGAGATCACGATCTAGATCATGAATCTAATTTAAAGTAATTTCTCCCAGTGGCAGATACGAAATATTTCAAAAGCTTGTAAGAAAATGTCAGGAAAAGTATTTTAATGAACTGTAACAGAAAAAAAAGAAGCCAAGTCAAGGACCACAATCAGCATTGCTCCTGAAAAGACAAACTGGTTATACTTGGGAGAACCACAGGGATGGATCTCCACAGTTTTAGCTCGAATCTCCAAAAGAGGCTTCCCTTCTACACAGCTTTCTTATCCTTCTCATTACGAGACAACCCACATATCAAGAAAAACGTACTTGTTTTGTTCCCTAAAGCTAGGATGAAAGAACTATTAAGCAAGCAAACTGGGACCTCTCTTTTCCTCCAGATGTTGATTTTGTAAACTCAGAATTGTTTCTTTAGTATGTCCAAAACAAGTATGGACAATGCCTATACAATGGAAAATGCCTATCTCATGAAAAAAAAAATGCAGTCAAATAGGCCAATTCTATCTCAGTAAAATTTTAAAAGTTTATGCTTAAGAAGAACCTGCAAAGCTGTGCGTACAAAGCTGATAACTGCCCAAAATCTTCTATTCATAAGAGTAAGGTACTTGCACAAGATAAGCATCAAGAAAAATCTGCTGAAGCTAAACCAGTTGCCATTTCAACAATTAAAGGTTCGATACACACCCTACATTTTACCTCTGTTGACAAAATAGCTCTGTTATCCAAAATGGTCCTGTTCTTAATGCAGTTTTACACCAGGTCAGTTGATCCAAGGCTAAAAAAAAAAAGACAAGTAACCAACGAAAAAAAAACACCCCCACGTTTTTCATCCCTTGATGATGAAATCTGAATGCTGCTTCTGGAGGACACAAACACAAAAAAGATGGATTCATTTTAGCCATTATTCTTCTGAGTAACAATAAACATAATATTCTTTGCCTACATTTACTCTTATCTTACACCAAAGTAATAACCCTGGACTCCATCCCCTTTCACTTATTCAAGAACTCAAAACAAATGCATTGATCATCAAAAGTAGATGCCAAAGACTAGTATAAGAACTAAAATCTCTCTAGGGCAGGGATCTCGTAGGATCATGAGTGATCCCATGCCAGTCAAATCTTCTGACAGCACAAAATAAACAGAAAAAGTCAAAACCCTGGTACATATCCTGGGAGGCATAAAAACATGGTTCTTATTTGGAAAGGCCTCTACAGATCAGAATAAGAAAGAGGTGGGGAAAAAGAATAACTCGTATGTACTAATTTGCAGCAACCCATTCTCTGCCCCTCACCCCCCACTTTTCCATGCAGTCTTTTCTATCACTAACACAACACTTGGAGGTGAGAACATACTAAAATACGAGTCCTAAGAAGAGATTTGGTAGGAAAGCCTGTCAATAGTTTGGATAAGTATATCAAATAGTGACATTAGCATGAATGTCAAGTCAGCGAAATCACGACAAACAGGGCTCAGGCCCAGAAAGGTTATAGGGAGTCAAGGAAGGGACCGAAAAAGCCTGGATGTCAACCTTTTTTTTTCTTCAATATATTGCCACTATATCAACCATAATGCAACCAGAAAAACTAGACAAAGAACTGTGGGAAGACCCACTGATGAAAGGCAAGGTCATAACCTTCCAGCAAGATGCAGATGATTTAAAGCCATTTGCTACCTTAGCAATAGCTCAAAGTTTAAAGTGATGTGAGACCATGAATATGCAAGCAACCGGTGACTCTTTCAAAACGGAAAGATTCTATTCCAGCCTCTTCTGTAAGCATCCTCTTTAACCTTGCTCTAACTTTGCATTTGCTCTCTTCCATCTTTTAAAAAAACAAAACAAAACAAAAAACAACCAACCCACAAAAACAACCTAACCCAAAAAACCCTAAAACAATCAGACAAAGAGCAAACACGTATTTCTTGAGCAGAAACCCACAAACTTTTCCTCCTGATATTTCAGCCTGAAGTCACCAGTTTCCCCCCCATCCAACACCACCCAACAGTTAAATTACAAAAAAAAATTTAAATACTATGTAGTACTTATCTCTTCTGCTTTCTAAGGGAAAAAGGATGGTAAAATAGAAACATTTTTAAAAGTACATATTCTTCTTAATTAGCTGCTTTTCCTCCTGTTGACAAGTTCCTAACAAAGCCTACACTGTCATTTAGCTGGCAAATAAGAAAGGTCTATTTTAAGCCAGTTGTATCAATAGTGGCTTTGCACAACAACATTGCACCCCCTTTAACCCTGATGATTCCATATGATACTGCTCAATACTGTTTTAACTATGATAAAAGCTGGATCATTCAGGAAAAATCATTCCCATTGCTTCCTTTCATAGTGATACAACATGAATGCTCTGTAATAAAATAAAGTGTCTTTTAAGTCTGTCTCTCGTTTGGAAAACTGCCTAAAAGTAAATTTAACAAGCACCCACAAGGTGTTAAGAGTCTACTACTGCCACCTAATGTTGTATTTGAAACTGTTAGCCCAGCATTACACGTTTTTAATACAGCGTCTCAGCGTGGTATAATTCTCTTCCTCTCCAAGACAGCTTTATATCAGCAGCTTATACCTCATACTCTGTCACAACGAAGAAGAAAGCTGTATCTTCAGGAAATAAGACTGGATAAGATTTCAAATTAGCAGAAAAGTTTATATTTAAGTATTAGTCTACATAAAACCGGAGCTTCTTCAGCTTCACAATTGCTAACTACAGAAGGCACAGAATTTACCCAATTTACACAGGAAAGAGTAGCAAGTATCTCCTATCCAGTTAATCTGAGATGTAACATAGTTCCTTAAAACTCTTCTTTAAAAAGGCACTGAGCTATGTCTATGTATACATTAAAATGACTCTCTCAGCCAAAAGAACAAATGTAAAAAAGCAAAATTCTTGTCCAGGTAGGTACGATGCATCTGAAGCAACCTTATGGTGCTAACATTTACTTATGGGTTTCTCCTTCTCAACAGAAGGGATAAACCCACCCCCGTTTTAAAAAATAATTATGCTGTAATCAATGATGCTGTATTTGCCCTAGCTAATGATCTAGCATTTCCACTCTGCTTGCAAGCTTTTTTATGTCAAATTAGTTCACTAAGAATTAGTTCGGTTTGGAGTCCAAGCAGAGCAACATAAGGAAGAATTAGCTCTACCCAATGTTTTTAAACACAGGGGCAGGGGGAACTGCACTAAGAATTTCAAATTGTATACACTTTGGCTTTTAATCTATTTTAGAATAATCTTTCAGAAATTTTTTTTAAAAGTATGTAACAAAAAATTAAAATGAAATTCAATCTCTATCTTGTAAAGGGAACAATTGCAGTTTTAAGCAAAATGATTAGCAAAGTTAAATTCTACCCTACAAAAATTAACCAAAAAAAAAAAGACAAAAATCCTACCTTTATTTACATCAGTTTGGTATCTATTCAAAAAATGATCTCGGTACAAACAGTTCAAATTAAAAACAAATACCACGCTCAAACTCAAAACAGCTACAGCACTCCATACCATCGTGCGCTGTGCTTCTGTCTTCCCTTCTGGAAATTCAACAACAGATTCCAAAAATGAAAGACATAGACAAGTCCAACACTAGGAATTTTACCCTCCTCCCAATCTTTACTGACCCATCAAGAGGCAGGAGAGCTGACACAAGAAGGTGGCTTGCCAAGAAGATGACACAAAACACAAGTGCTAGGCGCCCAGAGAACCACACTCTGACACAGACCAACCAGTGGCTACAGCCAGCAAACCTACAGAACACTGGATGAGTTCACAGAAGAAAACAGGAGACGGTACAAAACTGATTCTCTACCAGCTTTTGTCCAAAGCACGACACTGAGCATGGAGGCCCTTTGCTCCTGAGGAGGCCATGCAACTATAAGCTCTATTTCAAATCCCTGAGGAAATAAAGGCCTACCAAATTGAGTTTTTTGCAGATCAAACCATTTCAAGACAAAATTTCAACACACTCCAAATAGTGGCAAAAGGCGTATTTACAAAACCTAGCAGTTTTCTGGGTTTGGCTTACATTATACACCTCAACAGATATTAACACAGACCTAGATTATATCTAAATCCATCTGAAATTTGTATCTTCCCAATATCCATATTAATAGCATTAAATTATGCTTTTGTTTAAATTAATTTTTTGCAGTGTACCTTAACCTGTGATACCATTTAAGACACACTAGAAAGATATGACTCCAAGAGATGGTTTAATAATATGCAAATTTGTAGCTCCATACAGGAAATGAAATATCCTAAATCTTTACATCACATCAGATTCATATGTGCATTGAAAGCAAATAAATCATTTAAACCACGATACAGAGAACCTTTTAAAATTTGCATTTATCTACAGTAAATACTGCCATGTTCTTTAATAGCTTGCTAGTGCAATCTTAGCAAACTAATGATTTATGGGTCTGACATTTTAAAAATCAGAAATCTGTCATTTTATGACAGCCAGTAGAAAGTCAGCTCGAGTTACATTACTCTGAATTTAAACTCAAATACATGAAATACACATAGCAAAGCATTGTGCCATACTGTCCATTTTATCATCCCGGCACTTACCTCCCTAGCTACCCTTCTAAAAGTTATCTAACATTTTTATTTAAATTTACAAGAATATTAAAAATAGATTTTTTTCAGGATCCAGACACGTGTGACTTCATCAAGCACATAACTTTTTGTCGAGTCTGGAAGTTTCACCCATCAGCAAACAAAAACAATCTGCTACAGGCTGAGAGAAACAGACTAACCAGACCTAAGCTACGCCGGTCTGCATTGTGTCCTGTCTTAATCCTTCCCCACAAGGAAGAGCCCAAAGGATAACACTTTTAATATCATATGAATACACAATGAGTCCAAGAGCGGGGAACAAACCATACAGTCAGGTTGACTTTACAGAGAATGCCCTCCTTGCACCCACCTCCATCAGTCAGGACATTCACACTGTGTGCCGCAGGCAGAAGCAAATTCATTCTGCCCATAGGCCAAATCAGAAAAAAAGAAAACCCAACGATCCAACACTGACACCACGCCTGAGCAAATATAACTGTAAGTTTACACAGACTTAAAAATAGGGGCCCACACAGAAGTCAGACAAGTAGATTAAAACGAGCAAAGCAGATTGACTCCCACTGCTGGAGAACAAAGTCTTCTCTTGCAATGACTAGCAAAACAAAAGAATTTCAAGACTAATAATACATTTGGATACTCCTAAAAATAACACTTACCTAAAACAATTTGCCCAGGCTTTCTTGACATTAAATTACTCTTCCTAACCTACTTAGTATTCAGCATCTGAAAAACTATCAGCTAGCTTTTTTTTCTTTTTTAATTACTTAAATGTAAAAGATTAGCAAAGATATACGTTTTCCTTCAAACTGGTGTGCAAAGACAGTATAACAATTCAATAAGAAACCATTTTAAGATGCTTCCTTTAAATATTTTGTTTTACTAATGACTCGATTAATTATTGCATTTATTTCAATTTAATAAGGACATCACAGGTGTAGTAAACACCTTCAAATTATAAAGAAGTACAAAAATTACACAATTATTCTTATATATACCACATAAACTGAACAGAAATACTTCTGAAAAAAGTACATATACTTACAACAGGTTACTAATGTACAATAATATATTATATTTGACCTTCTGAAATTGCAGCTTCCTAAGCTAGAAAAACTAGAAAAAATGTAAAGTAAATAATTCTCAAAAAGTCTCTTAGTGCATCCAAAGTGACGTACATGCACCCCAGAGGTTGTGCAAGACAATCCTCTGGGCTGCAGAACGAAAATATTTTTTGGATCAATACTAAATAAAATGCAAAAATTAAAAATAGTTTTTATTTTATCTTTATCTCACTTTTTTATTTCTATTTTTGAATGGTTTATGATGTACATAATATACAAATACAGTGGCATGTGTATATAATTTATAGATTAATAGTCATAGATTTACTGGGGGCCCACGCTCAAATTTTTTTTTTTTTACTGACGGGGTGTGCCACCAGAAAGGTTTAAAGACCACTTCCCGAGATGCTAGAGAACAGACAATATATACCATTTTTTTTTCTACAGAAACAACGCATCTGTCTGGTATTTTACAGTAGATCGGGGGCAGGAGGGAAGGAAGCCACCACTCTTTACAGAATCTGACGTTTGTATCCTGCAAGCCTTATAGAAGCAATCCTTCACATAACTTTGTAACTCTTGACTTAAACTGGATACCCACTTTGTAATACTTGCAGAGTACGTTATTTAAAAACTGTGTAAAAACGGAATTCTAGGAGTAAAACAAGGTTGTGAGTTTATTCTAGGAAACATGTTTGAAACTGTTTTGCCAGCTCATAGGGACTAGGGGATAACAGCCACAACTAAGGGAGAAAGGCAAAAGGAACAAAGGAAATCACAGAAGAGGAACAAAACAGAACACGCTCCAAACATGGAATTGTGTAAGAACAGCAAAGAATAACCTCACAAGAGGAATAAAATGAAGCTCAAAAAGCCAAGAAAGAATACAAGGTGAATTGAGTAATCAGTTTACTTATAAAGCTCTGGCAGGTTTTATCGGATTTAGCAACCATAGCGTTAAGCATTTCCTCTCCTACTGAAAGTCGCAGCCCTCATACAGCACATGCTAGAAGCAAACGTGTGCCAGCTCCTCAACTGCCATCACATTTCATAGCTCAGCAGATTAACTACAGAGAATTTCAGCACAACTAAAGGCACCGGGTTACAAATTCCAACAGAAACCAAGAACGAGCACATCTGTTTCTGTCATTTCTGACACCACCTCGATCCAGAACAGCTGGAAAACACCACACTTGCCTTCTCAGAATTGGCAGAGATCGCTGCCACAGCTAATGCAGAGACGGTTAAGGGTTTGGATGTAAAAAATACTAAATGACATGCTACAGGAAACGTAACACTCAGCTTTCCCTGTTGCCATTTTTTTAATTTTCTGTAGCTGTGATCAACATGGGAGAACCATGCAGATGTACCCGGCTAGAACAGAAGGGTGCCTAGAATAAACAATGACCTTTCATTTATTCTTACCAAGAAATGACTTTGTGGGGTTTTTTTGTCTTCAGATTCCACACCTCACTCCCCTCCGAATATGTCACTACATTGTTTAAAAAAAATATATTACTGTAAGTCAGTGTATTAAGTCTATTGAAACAGTAAGTATCTTGAAGGAAAGCACAAGACTCAAGTGGTCTATCAAAAGGATTGAGAGATTCATTTTCTTACCAAACAGCAAATCAGTAATAATTGACTGAGCTCAAAGACCCACTACCAGCGCTGGTGCTCAGTTCCCCTTTTGACCTAAGCCACAACCACACACAAGAAGTCCAGCCAGCATATCCATATTGCTCCCGGGGGCAAGAGCGAAGGCAGCCATCAAACTCACTAGAGTCACAACTGTGTAAGGATGACCTCCATCCACCCGGGCTTTTAGAACAGCAAGACTGCCATTGCTAAACTGACAATTTCTACACCAGAAGAAAAAGGTGCCTTTGTGAGAACAGATGCATCAGTAAAGCCTCCAATTCCCACAAAGCAATACTGAAAGCAAGGACAGAAATGTGACTCTTGCCACTTAATGTTTGTTACAAGTGTCTTACATTTTTATGTTTGCAAAAACATTTTTAAAGCTTCCCCCCCCCGCTCACATGATTTGCCACAACACTGTTTTCTGTCTGGTTGGGGGTTTTTGCCCCCCTAGTACAGAAGCTACTACTATTACTCTAAGGCTCTACCCCACCTTGATTTGTCTCCGTCTTTTCTCAGCTTATAGGCAATGACTGAATGGAAATTGTTTCCAAGGAATAGTTACAACAACAAAGGAGAGGCAAAAAAAAACAAACAAACAAACAAACTACGAAAAAACAAATAAGAGAAAGACTACCAGTGTTGCACGTGTCATCACTACTGCCTACAAATATACCCTCCTGTTTATAACGCCCCCACTCTTCTCCCCGTCAGTGCTTCTCCTAATAAATTCCAGTTGTTCTCTTGATCACCCCGTATGACAACTCTCTTACCCCTTGGCTTTTTCCATTTCCATAGAAAAGAACATGATTCTGGCTTAGCTACTCAACATCTTAACATTTAGTTAAGCAGCTCTACCCATCCAGCTCACACCACAGTTTCCCCTGGGAGAGCCACCTCCTACACCGGCCAGCGCGCGAATTCCTTGTGCAACGCACCGTGTGCATAGAGGGGGATTATGTTATGACCAAGCTCATTTAAACTGTTGACCAGAGCTGCAATGGAAGTTAGACCTAAAAAGACAAAAGCATCCTCAATTAATACAATTGTAAACTGTGTTCTGTTTGATTTTTGATTTTTTGATTTTTTATTATTTTTTTTTTTTAATTTTGTAATCAAATTCTATCAACAGCAACTGCCAGGCATTCCTCAGAAAACCTGGCAAGACCCTCCCACTCCCCCGTGACAGACTGCAGTTTAGACTTGGAGGAGAGCAACAACTGTTAGACAAAAGGGTTTTGAATTACAGGTTGAAGGAAGCATGTAGCCAGTAAAGCTAGCGTTTGCTAAGGCTTGGCCTCCGTTATTTTTAACTTTAAAAATATTTTTTTAATGACGAAATTGAACAGATTCATCAAAAATTCAAAAAAAAAAAACCACTAATAGAGTTCTCTTCCCTATTCAATACTGTCACGTCATCCATTCAGACATCTAAGGCAAAAAAGGCTTGTTCTGGAATTACTACACTCATAAGGATTTAAGAATTTAGAAGGATGCTTAAACACCTTCCCCACACACAAACCTGTGAAGCAAAGCTAAATTATTATCCATGACTGATAATACACATAACCTGAAAAAGGCTACATCCAAATAATGTAGGAGTATGTGAAACGGTGTTTCTTAGACTACTCCTCTCTCTGAAAAGTGTGATTAACTAAACAATAAATCTTGCTTCAGTGAGACAGCAAAGGAAAGAACATCTGCTGCTATGAAAAGCTACTCAACTTGAATACAAAGAAAGTATCATTATAAAAGGAGAGGTTAATGCCATCAAAACAAAAAAACAGTATAATCTTTTTAGCAAAATCTTCTATTTCATTCCGTATCCAAATTATTTTCCCCTTTTTCTTTAGTGTTAACAGCCACTGTAGTCCTACATAATTTCCTTCAAATTCTACAAGCAGTAAAACCCCACAATAATAAAAGGACAAGTAAGCATCTTCCTAGTTTCTTGAAATCTGTCCCTCCTATAAAAATTATATATTTTTACTAAAATAAGTTTCAAATAAAACATGTAACATCTATCATAGTCATGGATTCTGGGACTGCAGGGGTAACTTTAGAATTTATAAATAAAAAACCCTTTGGAAATTATAGAGGACTTCAATATTATTCATCTAAACAAACAAATAGAAAATCATCTTCAGCCCATAAGTAAGCCATTTTGATTTAAATTCTAAGCCTGGAGGTTCAGTGAAGCCTCTAACAGAGGAGCTATTTCATTTTCTTTCCTTCTACTGGCACATTATCTCTAGAAATAAAGTTTAGGCAAGCAAATTCGCACTATGAAGAATCACAGATGCATTCTTCAATGTTTATCAAATCAAAGCTCTTCGTAACAATATTTCCTGTGGCCTTCCACACATGTAAATATTTACTTATAAGCAAAACATTTCCCAGTACAACAACAGAAAAAGTAATTATCATAAAATCACGAAACAAGAAACTGGTTTCAAGACAGCAACCTGGTAAAAGTATAAAATGTGGTCTCTTAGGTGTGAAGCCAAAGACTGGCATGAGCATCTCCATTATCTCACTGCAAACATCAGAATGCCTTGAAATTCATAACTACATGTGCCTTTGGGGAGGGGGGGGGTGTTTAAAAAAAAAAAAAAGTAAAAAAGAAGAAAATCCCACCACAGAACAAAAGCCTTTAATCTTAAAAGTTTCCTTTTCCTTTCAATCAGTCTACACACTACCTTTTGTTCCAGCGTAACTTGGAAGAACAAAGCCAAAAGAGCACTAACTACTCTCTGCCCTAGCAAAAACACTGGGGTGTACACACCTACTCTTCTGCACAGCTCACCATACTTTTCCAAGTAGAAAGACAACTTTAAAGTGGTAGCTGCTACTTCATGAGATTAAATTACCATTAAAGTTATACCAGTTTTATCCATACACTGAGCTTTACTGTTGGGGTTTTTTTGTCAAAGATTAAGACATGTGGCACTGCTCCGAAACTCCAGACTTGTTATAGTGTGCACATTTCTGTGTAAGGCATATCCATAACCAATAGTTTCTTTTACACCACACATCCATTCAACTGAAAGTACGTTTCTCTACTCGCCTTAATTTTGCCACACAGTATACAGCTCACAGTATTTGCAGTTTTCTCACTCTGCTGTTTCTGCACAGAAAAAGGATGTTAAAAAAAAAAAGTCATTTGATCAGTACTATTTCTGTTACAGTTTTGGAACTCAGAAAATTCTTCCCAAAGCCAAGACAAGCGCAAAAAAGAAGTTTCCTGAAACTTACAATTCCACAATCTTTTCCCACCACTTTGGAAAAACCAATTACAGGGAGGGAAAGAATATTGTTAACTGCAATTGAGACCATCATTGCCACATTTTCTGCCGCTCAGCATTGACTGAATTATGAACTTGTCCCTGGTTTCCTGACATATTACCCAGGAGACACCTGAGGACTCCACAGCTCTCAGACTCTTCAGTTGTGAAAGAGCTGCAACGCGTGCACTGAAACTGCAATCCTCAGGACTTCCAAATTCCCAGGCCAACCAGCTACTCTGAAAGCCAGAGTTCAGAGCTGCAGCTTTGCCTGGGCTCAGCCTCTCACAGAAAGGAACGAAAAGCTCTGCAAAAGAAGAACTGCAAAGCTTTCTATGCTTTTAAGTCACTAGCGATCCCTCAGATAAGCTGGCACAAAAATCACAGAAGTATTTGATCACAGTGGTAACCCTGTCAGATTGTCATCACGTGTTTTTTTTCTAAACAGAAACACTTCTTTTTGTCAGAAAAGTCAATTCATCAATGGCTCGCTTCATTAGAAAATCCTGAAGTGAAATGGTGAAAATAACTCATAAGAGGCTGTTGCATATTTAAATCTTAATTTCTATACTACAAAAAGTGGAACAGTCCACAGTCTCATCTCTACTACTAAAAAAAAAGTTAAAATAGGTATGGCAGAAATCAACTATTGCAAGCAAGCAATCTTTTTTCAAGCTACAAAATACCCTGTTGTAGGGAGGCGTTACCAAAAGCACTTTATTAAAAAAGTAAGTCTGGTTTAAAATGGTTAAAAACCAGCCTACATTAGACTTGAGAGATTCCGCACACAAAATAAACTCAAGTAAGAGTACAGCTCCCCAGCTCTGCTACCTGAGATAGTTCTTCCATACAAGTGATCAGCTCAAGCTCCTACTTATGCAGCTAACCTGTAATTCAACAGCAACCTGAGTAACTGAAAAAATATTTACTTTGTACTGTAAAGATTTAAAAAGGGGGAATTATCAAATTCTATGTAATGTTCTCCCCCCACCCCAATAATGGTAAGAAGCTTCATTCCATATCCAAATTCCTCTAAAACTTTAAGCAGAAAGGGTATGTGCCATTATATTTCAAAATTCTATTGCCAATATAAAGTTAGTGCATTTCATTACCTAGTCCTTCTTATTCTTTTAATAATGTCTATCTTACAACTTTCATTGTGTCTCAACACAGCATTAGTTTGATAACTGCAAATAAGATAAATGAAAGGAGCTATCAAAGAAGTATTAGTGAAGTATCATATGTGGTCAAACCCACAGAGACTTTCTTTTTCTTTTTTAAATATACTGATAAAAAATAGTGCTGTACAAGCAGGCAGGAATACAGATTGTAGAAAATAAGTTCAAAGAAGCAAACATGAACCTTATTCATTTACACACCATTTGAAGTGTGAAACTCAAGGGAAAACTACAAGGTCTTTAAACAGGTTTCCTAAAAAAAGAGTCAGTTTAATTTATATAGACAACATAATCAGGATGTAATACGTGAAAAACTGATACTACCACCATGAACCTCTTTTCTTTATACTCATGTTTGTTTTC
Source organism: Rissa tridactyla (assembly GCF_028500815.1). NCBI lineage: Eukaryota > Metazoa > Chordata > Aves > Charadriiformes > Laridae > Rissa > Rissa tridactyla. The sequence goes on from NC_071470.1 coordinate 74,976,020, forward strand.
CTCTATGATTATTTATTTATTATATAATTTATTTACTATATAATTATATAATTTATTATATTATTAATTTATTTGTTACAGCATGAAAATATTTTACAGTGGACTCTAACAAAAAGCACACTCACTCCCTACTTCACATATTTCTTAAAAGTCAGTCACTTATGTCTCCTAACATCACGTACTCTGAACAGTCAGAAAATTCTGCCATTTGAGTTTTTTTACATTTTAAACTGATGAAAAACATTATTTAATTGGTAGCGAAAGATCCCCAATCACTTATTCTACACCTGCTTAACTTGATCTCTCCAAAAACTAAACAGGCTTGAAGTCAAACACATAGGTCAGATGCCTTTTCTGCTTCTCAAAAAAAAGAGATAATTAATGCTGTCAGCTGAGTACAGGCACAGTGATGGAACAGCAAGTTAGCTGCCATTCCAAGGAGTAATAAAATATTAAATTTCAGGATACTGCCTTCAAAAATCAGTTACTTTTTGCAAGGTAATTGATTTTAAATAGTTGATTAAGAAAAGAATAATCATTTGTTGTAACTAGGATAACACTGTTTTACAACTGGCGAACAGCACGGGACTGTTTACTCCAAAACCTACTTTTAATCTCAACTACAACATATTGTATGCATTGTTTTTTTTCAAATGTTTGAATCATGGAAAAAAGCAGTTCTTAGTGTAAAGCAAAACCCACACAGGTCATTCAGCAATTTTTTCAGTGTATAGCAGTTATTTTAATGTACAATAAATAGAAAGTGAAAATGAGGTATTTACATTCCCACAAAACTTAAGACTTCATGTCTTCAGTTTTTGTTCTTAAATTTAAGACTTCTACACCAGTTCAGTAACTGGTGATTTATTCAGGCAATCTGTTAATTGGTTACGGACCCACAAGTTTACATACAAGAAGCTTTTTGCTTGTTTGTTTCACATTTTTCTGTCTTTTTTCAATTTGTATGGAAATGTCCATACAAACAATCCTGTGTCACATTCTAAGCTGTGTGATAGTCCAAGCTGTAAAACATTCATTTCCTCAGAAATACAACTGCTGTCTTTTTAGAATTACTATTGCAAGACCTCTGACTCCCTCTATGCTCCTGTATGGGAATGAAAATACTGGTTCCTGGGGAACTCCACTTAAACCTTAATTCTCTGAAACTGTATTTTCTTCAAATTGTTCAAGATGAGATTTGTACTCTTTGAAAAACCCCAGTATCTAACGGGAGATGAGTTTTTCTGGGCTGTGAAATAAAATGCTTTTTGGAATAAAACCAATTCTTATAAATGTAATTTTTAAGAATCTCAAAGTGGTCTAGGTTCAAAATTTATGGTTTCATCACATGAGTTGTAGGCCCACATTCTTTCTCCTCATCATACTGGCCTTACTTCCAGCTAAGCTATTTTTTTCTGACATCAACACAACAATCTCTAGGATTCCTTTCATAGTCTATATCTTGACTCCTTCCATAATCAGCAACTTCCCTGAAGCACTGTAGCATTATTTCATGTTAAATGAAACATTCCAAGATGAATTTTTTCCATTCTGTTTTCCAAAATGAAAATTCAATCAGAATTTTTTTTCATTTCCTTTCACATTAATTTTTTTTCCTCCACTTGAAATTGTCTGTCCTAGAACTGGCAACAGCTTGCTACAAATAAAAGCTAAAGTAATTCCAGAATGAAGTATTTTTTTATTTGAAGAATTAGAAGTATAAAGACATTCAAGTCTGATGAGGTGGCAGAGAGGAAAACATGCAAAGTGAAGGAGAAAACGACAAATCTGAAGACACAAAGAAAAAGGAATTATATTCAAGGATGAATCAATCGAACGAGAATTACAGACTTTTGTCTCAGTGAAACAGTATGTTGAGAAGACTAAAACTGAAAGCAAATTCCCTAAGTTTCTCAAAGAGAAGGAAAGTTTGCAGGACAAAAAGGGTTTCAAGGGAGCAATGCTGGAGTCTGAAGAGCAGAAATTAAGACTGCTTTTCTGGAGAGCTAACTTGTTTGTACCTCTTCCTGATTTCCTCTTCTTGCATACACTGGTACTTACTACTCCTAGCTTCATTCAGCATTTCCTTAAGTGTTCCTAGGGCAGAAGTCTCCTTTCTGGAGGCTTGTTTGCTGAGTGGGAAGTACGGTTAGAAAACCATTTGTTCTTACCCCCCCTTTTCATCCTTAAATTGTATCTGATCGTCAAATACCACTCATCCACATCATCATCCCAACACAGATGATTCAGCATCAATGTTATCAAGTTGAAAGTAGCCAAAAAGACATTCAGAATTCTCCTTGCTCATCTCTCTCAGCCTCCAGTAACAGTAATCTTGGACTGTAATTTGGCGTCATTCTAAACTCTTTGCTACCCTCAGCATACCCAGAACACGTGCAAATCCTTCTGTTCCAGGTGAAGTTACACATTCCAAAATGATACCTTTTTATTCCATTTTCCCAAAAGAAATTCAGCCAGAACTTTCTATCTTTTTTCTTTTTCCTCTAAGAAAGGAAGAAACCCCACTTTTCAGTTGGTACTTGTCTTTCATTTCCTGTAAGTAGAGGGCTGCATGCACTTCTGGTTTTGTCTCCCTTTTCTGTCAAGGTGCTTTTCTCAGACACTTCCGTATCTTCTATGCTGTCCTAATACTGCTTTCAGCAGTCACTGATAGAAGAGAACATACAGACAATCATAACTCAAAGTTTCTTGTTTGGTCAATGCCATAGTTATTTGAAAAAGAAAAAAAAAAAAAAGAAAAAAGCCTATACAACATACAAAAGAAACACTGATCATGGCACCATTCATGGAATTTGGAAGGGAAAAGAAGTTTCCAGAGGAAATAGATTTTCCTCTGTCCTCTTGGTCTGATCTAATTGGAGCTGCCTGCACAAAGACAATCTTTGTACAAAATCAGTCTTTGAATACCTCCACTAGATCAACTCATCAAAGTTTAAAGCTGTCCTCATTTTCAGAGGCCTGTAATCTCTCCTAATAATACTTACACTTTCTTTGAGTGTAGCCCTAGCTTAGCCAATTATAACAGTGGTATTAGTCACTTCATTCCAGTTTTCATACAACCAACTCTTGTTTTCATACCCATCTATCAATATTGATAACTCCTTCCTTGGGAGTTCATCTATGTCAGTCACAGAGCTCTCGCCCAGTCCCCCTGACCATTTGGGTTACTACTCTCAAAATACCAGTAAGAACAGTCTGAAACAGAATGTCAAAATAACACATACTGTGCTGCAGCCCGCTACGAGTTTTTCTGCAACCTTCCTTCAGAAAGAAGACATTATACTTTAATCTCTTCCTCTTATTTTGCTATTTTTCTCCTCACCTTGCATCTGAAATTACACAGTACACTCTTGAAAAACAGCACTGGAGCTTATAACACTGTGAGTCTAACTCAAAAAAAAGAGTATCCTCTCTGCCTTAGTTAATAAAAATCTAACATTTCTCCCAAGGCCCACTGTTCCATTTTGCTTGTTCTAGACTGTCTGCATAAGTCACAGGGAAAACATAAACAAATCAAACCAATGAAACTCCCAGAGAAAGACACTACAGAACAGAACACACTTGTGTGGATTAGTAGCAGAATGTTTTCTATAAAGAAACCTCATGGATCTTGAGAAAACCAGAAGGAAATAAAGCAGCACAAAAACGACAGAATGTCTGAAAACTTTTTTATCCTTTGGCTATTTAGAAACTCATTTTTAAGAAAGAAAAGTTAAGTAGTAATCTACAACTTGTGCAAACTAGCATCAAACCAATCTTCCCAAAGATGAGCAGGGAATATCAAGACTGTTTTTATGCACACTCTAAAATAGTATAGTAATAGGTATTTTGTATATTAATTCAAGATCTTTTCAGTTGTTTTTTTGTTCTTTTTCTTTCTCTTAGAAAGACAGCAACGCTAACCACTACATCCTTACTCATAAGTCACAGCTATGCAGAGATCTGCTGCTACACAAAACCAAGACTGATGAGCACCATCTCATGGGCATTTCAGGTAACAGATTTTTAACAGAAAAAAGAACTTTGTCAATTCTCCAGTATATGCAGCTATCTTCCAAAATAAATACACTAAAATTGAATAATGTGCAAGCATAATTTCAAAGTTTCAGATGCTCAGATGTGAAAATATGGCACAAGTTAACGACTTCTCTAAAAATTAGTCACTGCAAATATATCTGATAGGAACATTGTCACATCAACACTTTTTAGAAGGATTTAGACACCTAAAATAAGTATTTATAAGCAGTTATGTACATACAATTAACACCACCCTGATCCCAAAAAATCCAGTTTCTTGCACAGGAACTTATAAGTTTTTAAAAAAAATGAGAGCAGTACCAACAGTACTCTTATTTTCCCTTTTAAGCCAGTACGTAATTCAAAAAATAATTTTAAAACCATAATCACATACTTGTATGTTTTCTTTTCAACTTTACAATAGTCAATGAGATTCTAACAATGAGATTGTTTACATCCATTCCTGCAGATCTTCGGATGACTAAAACATGACTCCTTAAAAAGTCTTATGGACCATATTACAGCAAGTACTTGACAGTTGACAATAGAGTTCCTCTGTGACCTGAAATTTTACCCAGTAATAGTAATACCTCAGAGAGAACATCCCCTTTCACTTGTCTACTGGTTCAGGTTACAAAGGTACTCCTGCACATAACATGTTGATCTTTTTTCAGTTAATTGCAAAGTTTAATACCAAATAAATTTACAGACAACGAACCTCATTAAGCATGTTTCTGGCAACTAAAAGTTTGCTCATTATGGTTTCTGTAAGATGATTTATTGGTAAAACACCTTGAAATAGACAGTTACAGTCAAACTAGTTTTACTCCTTTGAATGCTAACTTTTACCAGCCCTGCACACCAAATGAGAATTTGCTTGTTTGTTTTTTTTTTTTTATTTATTGGATATCTCTAACAAACAAAAAACCCAAAGGAAAAAAAAAAAAAATCAATTACACCATTTTAAGCATCACCGCAGAAATGAAACTAGAGTGAACGCAGATTCTGCTAGCACAAAGGTGCTCCTGGTAAAGTACTCCACTACAAAAATTAGATTGTTAGTCTAGAGCAACGTCATTTTTTGAAAGATATAAAACACTGTTTTTGTCCCTCCCTGCCCTGAACACAATCTAATCTAGCTTTGAGAAACGCACTAATTAGACCAGCATGGTCTGCACCTGGAAGCGGAGGCCACAACTCTCCAACCAGACACCGTATTGTGTCCCTTGCCTGCACCACCTTTGCAATCATTTCACAGCAGCTGAGGGTCAAAGCAGACCTAATATTTCAGATGCAGATCAGAATGACTCTGGGTAATCCTTCTGAGCAAACCCTACTGTGTTTCCTTGGCTTCCTTCCAGAGCTCACTACTGTGATCCCTATGCGCAGCCTTCTCAGCACTGACGCTCACCCAGCTCCCGTTCACAACATATTAGTAAATTAGCCAGTCTAGATCCTCACGAATGGATACGAAGGAGGATAATATGTTATAAATTCCTGTTACCTAATTTGTCTTGTCACCACATGAACCTCTGTGACACTATCAGGATCAAAAGAGGTGCCTTTTCCCCAAGTTTACTTTGCCCAGAAGTGTATAAACTCTCAATCATCTGAAATAATTCTCCTAGTTCTGACAGTTGGTAAGACACAGCAACCCACCTGTAGAAATTCACCACAGAAGAAACTGCGCTTGTTCACCAACCCTGCCTATCGGCAAGGGTTACCTGCCTGGCAACAAGTATTTCAGCTTCACCCCCAGATTCACACCTCACATTAGAAAAGTTAACACTAAGGCAAGACATATTTTGTATGAGGCCCAACACAATTATCACAGCCAAGACACTTCTCAACATCTTTCTATTCCTGACCCAATCAGGTCCGTACCAGTTCAAATATCACATTACCCAGGTTTCCAGATTTTCCTAACAAAGATGGGAGATTACTGTAAGGCAAAACACACAAAGTAAAGTTCATCCAACATATCAATTCTAGCATCGTTGCTTGAACTCTCATTAAAGCACTGAATTTTCTTCCCCTTGCAATCAAAGTTTATGCATCATTTATTTTAGTATTTCACAAAACCCAGCTTTTTTTTTTTTTTGGTTAGTCTACAAGGTTGAGCTGTACTCTCCGTAAGACCCATTTTAGTACAGCACTTCCTATTTCTTCAAATCTCTAGCAGGACACCTCATATAAGAAACACTTGGCTATTTTTAAGTTTTTGCACGGTTAAACTTACTGCCGCTCAAATCTAAATGACTATGGACTTATTGACAATTGTTCTAAACTGTCCCCTAATCCGCTTTGTGAAGATTTATTATTTACACTTAATCTGTAGACTAACTGCATAAAATATTAGTTGCCCTTATGGCTGATGTTATGCAGGAGGTCACATTAACACATTGATTGCTTGGCTTTATAATCTATACTTGACAGTCTTTCAAGGAAAGCTTTTATTGGCAACTGTAAATTTTTAAGCGCTATTCCAAGACAAGTCTTTCACTATCTGAATTTTAGGAATAACATTGCTGCCCTCTCAAACATTTGTACCTTGGATTTTAACACTTTACATAATTGATTGGTCTACTATTACAATGCAACAAGTCCTGCCTCATATCTTTTTATTTCAAATGCCACAATTATGTTACAAAATACTCTACTTCTAACTTGTACCATGCTGCTTCAATGAAATTCTAATAACTTTCATTATACAATATTATAGTTCTAATACTTCTACATAGGACCACAAATTAAAAAAATCCATAAGCATACCCATGGACAGCATGTGTGTGCAACACTACAGAGAATAAGACTTGCATCATATGCAAGAACAGTATTTTACAGAAGACCAAAAATTGAGACACAAATCAAAGGGACAAGAAAAAGAGAACCGAGGTGACACTCTAGAAAAAAAGTAATAAAACAGAAGTGGTGAGTAAAAAAGATATATACAGCAGAGGTAAGAGGAACAGGAAGCCCAGCAATAACTCATGCAAAATTATCTAAGCTGAGAAATAGATGTTAAAGGTATATAGCTCTGCAGCCCTACAGCTTTACAGTATAGCCTTCTCACACTCAACTGTGGGCATTTGCTAACAAGGCGAACTTCAATATAAAGCTAAAAAAGTGTCTGCAAAACATACTATATAAGTTTTTATCTAAAATTAATTAAGTTTGAAAACAAATACTTTAAAGTGTAAATTGGTATGTCTTAATGCACACTAAGTACATTGCTGATAGCTTCCATACACTTCACTGCATACGTAACTCGGGTTGGTCTCTAAATGTAAACATAGCCACTGTGTTTTCCAGATTCAGTTAATACAAAAACCCAAAGTAAACCTCTCATGTCCTTCTACTGGCATTACAGGTGAGCACACAATTTGTAACACAGAACACTTCACTTTTTGTAACTGAAAAGTGAAGCAAGAAATACAAATATAGGCTTTGGCATAACCAACACATTATTTCAGCTCCGTCAATTGCTAAATCAAAACAGCAAGAAACAAACCCTGCCTCTATTTACTCAAACACTTGCAGTAAGTGCAACGAAGTCTTGAAAATCCAATTAAACTTACAAACCCAAAGCTTTCTGCAATACCCTTAAGATGCTTGGAAAGTAAGGCATTTTCTGCCTAGCAAAGTCTCAATTTTCCTTCTGAAATTTATGACGCGGATGCCTTTTTCCGATTTAGTATTTACTTAAGACAGAGTTCTGCAGGATGAGTGAAACAGATTAACATTTCATCCACCTTAAGCCCTCTTCAAGGGAATAAGTCTGTGGAAGCACATGGGTGCCTCATGTATGACTACTTTGGCCGTACAATCGTAGCATTCTTGTTTTATATGTTGACATGACTACTTGAATATATTTATACTGTGAAATTGTAGCGTTACCCACTTACTTTCAAAAAAATCAGATTCTCTTGTTTTTTACAGATGTAAACTGAAAGACTGAAAAAAAAAAATCATTCAATTACCAACATTGGGGAAAATACAGCGACAGTGGATGGAAGATGAAAGGAAACGTAGTATGATTTTCTTCATGTATAATTTTAAAAAGTGGTAGGATTGTCTCCTTTTTGTTTATTATTGGACTCTTTGCAAAGCATTCAGCACAGAGTACAACACTCGCTTAAGAAACCATTCTTATTTCAAGATGAACCTAAAGATTCCACCCTTGTTGCGATTCACCTGTTTCCTTTTATGTGCAATTCTGTCTTTGGCAAGAATTTTACCTAAACACAGCTGGTGAATGACTGATCTGGAATACAAAGGCTGTCGTGATACAAATAAAAACACCATTATTCATAATTCGGAAAGTACTTAAATATTAAAAAATTGTCTCTATCTTCTGTCCTTCCTCTCATGCAAATTTCAGACGAGACAGGAAAGGGACTTGTGGAACACATTTATGATCAGCACAACCAAATCTAATGAAACATTTAAGGAAATGTTCAGGAAGGAAAGTAAAACTTATAAAAAGAAGAAATTCATGTTACACTTATTTGTAACCTTATCTAAGTATAAAGCTAGTGACAATCATACTCTGACAAAATACTGTCAGCTAAGTTTGTAACTTCTGTTCAAAGTGATTTAGAGACACCAGAAACCAGCTTTCAGCATCTATAATAATTCTAACAAATAAGCATTTGACTGCAACACTGACAAAAGAACTATAATAACTTTTCTATTCCAGTGATTCTATCAACTCATTCAAAGATCCCTTTTCTTCTTTAAATAAGGTAAACAAAGCCTTATGAAGAAAGCAAAATTACTTTAAACATAATTGCCAATCTACTCCATTACTAAATCACAGGTATCTTGTCGAACGTCATCACCCTTCAAACTCAAAAGGTCACATTAAGATACCTTCTCTTTTTATATTAATCGTTTCCAGTTAAGACAACTAAGTACTGTGCTGAGCGCTATATTCATCACCTAGTTTCTTAAACAGTCCATGTGCTGCTTGCAAAAGTTTGGAGCTAATTTAGCTGTTTATCTCCGGAGACTGATACAAATCCTGATGCCACTGGAGTAAAGAACAATCATCACAGCGATTGTCTCTCCTTCTATATGCGGGCACCCCAGGGAAAGATGAGAGGCTGCAGCAAAGGACAGCTAAAGCAGTAACACAGTTCTTCACTGAGCAGAAAATACTGATGAAACAGACAGTAACAACATTTTCTCAGAGAATACTCATCACGGCAATCACCTCATTGCCACCATAGTTCTGCACTGAGAGAACCAAAATGGAAAGGCAGTCGGTTATGGAAAATAAAGCTACAGATAAAAACCCTTCTCCATGGAAAACTCTTAAATTCCTAAAATATTACATAATCATTTGCTCAGTAACCATTTTCAATTTAACTGTGTTTACCCTCAGCATCTATTATACTACTTTAACTGTGTTACACATGGCACTAGAGATGGTGCTAAATGACTCCAGGTAACCAAAAGAACGCTCTTCTGAGATAACAACATGTAAGAAGTGATAAAATTAGACTTCTTTTTCTTATTATGTTCCAGTCCCATTTCTCACTGTGTTTAATACAAAACTAATTTCATTTATAGAGCAGTAACATTTTTGGAATCCAAAAATATGTGAATGAAGTCAGTCATAAAAAAACCAATACTTTATAAGACTGTCAAAAATAAACTGAGAAATGCGTCCACTTAAGGGAGAATTTGAAAGAGTTTGGTGGGGAGACAGGAATAAATTTCTCTGCTCATGCCTCCTATTACTCCAAAAATTAAGAAGTTTTTATTCACACTGCATAAGAATGTCACATATATGAAATCATCCAATTTACATATGTCAACATTTACCATGCATTTGGTCCATGAATCACCCTATCAGCATTAACGCTTTCCATCAAATACCCACATAGATTCTCATAAATTTAGGATCATCATCCTAGGGGACAAGAGTTCTTGATTTTTTCAGATTACACGCACTAGTCCAGTTACCAGTTCAAGGAATTTTACACATTGGGTGTACATAATACAAAAGCGCTTGTTTCTAGCCTCAAATGGTTGTTGGCAGTAACCATGGTTATCACCATCTGCAGTTATGGCAGTGACAACAGCTGTACTCCCAGCAAAGCAAGGCAAATACTTCAAATTATAACATATCTGTGCTTCTTCGGACATCATCTTTTGCACCTGGAGTTTGCTGCACAAAACCAGGCAACTTATGGATTTGTCCACAATGTTATCTCTGCCTCAGGTAACGTACAGGAACTCCAAAGAGCTTTAAATTAAAATAATTACACATTTCTGACTTTAGATTTGAAAACCTGAGAATTTTCATTTCCACCTTGACATCTTCCTCCGTTCAAAGCTTCTTCTTCAGTATATTCCAGAGAATTAGCAGATAAAACAGAAAAGTAATTCCCACTGTCACTTTTAGGGCCTAGTAAACAGGACCACCTCAGTATCTTCAACATGCTTTCTTTAGTTTCTCTTTGTATTGAAAAATAATTACTGTTATTTCTACTGCTATGTGTTACTCTTAACTTCTTTTTTTTTTTTCCCTAAATAAAAGAACCATTTTGCATTCATACAATTACTATTACTTGGTCTCAAGCAAGTGTTGCATTGAAGTTCTAGCACGAATTCACTTGAGGTTTTTAGGACACACTGCTTCAGAAGCTTCTGTCTGCGCAGCACAGCCCGTCTCCTGCCTTTACAGAAACAAGCCCCTCGCTATACACTGTCAGTCACCAAGAACAGCTTCTGAGGTCATTTCCTCTTTCATAACCAAGCATTATGGAACATCGCGGTTGGCAATGAGGTCTCAATATGTAAAGATGCTAAAATCTTCTCATTGTTCACTGCAGTTAGCAGAAGGCTAACTTTAGGGAAGAAGAGATTTGTTTCAACACAACACAGAAATTTGTCTTCTACCTAATAGATTAAAAAAATTAAAATAAAAGTAATTTAAAAAAGGTTGTAGCTCCTCAGCCCCAAGTCAACCAGACGACGTGAGTGTTTACAAATTTTCTGTAGTGAGAACTGCTGTTATGAGACAGGTCAAAACCGTACCAAGTCAAAATCCCAGACAACACAGCTTCATGTTCCACTGTCTAAAATTTTAGAACAATACCACGCTTGCTAGAGCTTTAATATCTATAACCTAATTTCAGGTTTTAGGTCATTGCTGATTCAGCTAAATAATACTTTTCTGAAGAGCTTAAGTCACATTTGTAACAGTTTACCAACAGCTAAAAAACACACCTGCAAATTACATGCCTTAAAAACTAAAATTCCCCCACACACACTCTTTTTTAATATAGGGCAACTACAGAATTACCACAACAATGTCCTACTGGTAAATCGGCTTTTCAGGAATATTGTCCTTATGTTGTTCAGGAGGTGACCTACACAGGCACCCAGACTGTTTTAGAATGCTAAGTTTAGCTCATTTGATAGTTTCTCAATTTCTAGTTTTCTCATTTGACAGTTTCACTTGTTACTTTCTTGGTTTTAAGCAGGTTTCTACTTTTTGCCATATACTTCACCCCAGGAATTGCAAGACAAACGTCTAAATGGCAACCTACATGTACCAAGTACCCCCCAGTGGATGTTTCATGACTTTAGCTAAACAGCAGTGTAATCCTGGGATAGATCTTGAAATATATTGACAGATTATCCTGAAATATATTTACAGATTATCATACGACCAGTAAATCATCCCACTTGCTTAAAACGCAGGGAAACCAGAAGAGAGGAGAAGGAAAATGAGCCCTTCATAAGGGGGACACCTTGTCACTCTTTCACGATGAAAACCCAGTTTCAGCCTTCCAGCTGCCTGCTAGCAGCAATCCTGCTCTTAACACAGGCTTCACAGTTGAAACAGAAGGCACTCCTCGTAGACAAGGTACAAGAAAGATGATGCTGCTGCAATTTTATTATTTCATTCTACTTTGTAAGGGTTGTGTGGCTTTTTATTGGAAGAGTTGTGTTCTGAGTTACAACAAATACAATTGGAGCCTTAATTCAACATCACCCACCAAATTCAGAAAGGTACCGGCACAATTAGTTTATTGTGCTCTTTCAAAAAAAGATCATGATTGACATTACTCTGCTTGTGACTTCTAATTAGGATAATCTTTATGCCACAATACCTTTTGGTGAAACACAGGAAGACCAGTTTACTAGGACAAGCACATTTTAAAAATAAAAAGATCATTTCCTCAAAAAATCAAATTAGCACATATAACGCATAACTGACAACACTTTCAGCTGTTTCCTGAAAGAACAGGTTTTCCTTCTCTCAAGCTGCAAAACCTATAATGGAAGATGAGGATCACCTCATTCACTGAACATTTCAAATTACGAAGATACTTCCATGTTTCTGCGCATACACTAAGGATAAAGAGTCCAATTCCCTAAAAAGGGCATCCTACCCAACAAAGCAAAGTTGTCTTTTTCAGTACTATTTGGAATGACAAAGAACGATGAAGTAATATGAAATGAAGACAGTAGCAGAAGGCAGACAGAGGCCTTCTCACGGAAGCTCACAGAAGCAGTAAAGCCATCAAAATTTTGAAAAACATGACAGGACTTTGGAATGAAACTTAAGTCAGGGTTTGAACCCTTTAAGTGCCACTGCAGTTACAGAAACAAGCACCCCAGCAGGTAACCGGACAAAGACAAAATCCCTTGCCTCTCTCTCTTCTCAGGAGTTGAGGCAACTGCAGAAGAAGGAAACAAATATTAATAGAGCTACACACTATCCCATGAAGATGTCTGTAAGACGCCTGAATTGGATACGGCTTCCCTTCTTGCTTTTAAAGGAAAAAGGAGTTCAGGCTTCACATAAAAACACAATGAAAGAAGCCTAATGAGGCAGCGCTAGAACTGGCTACTAAACAGTCTTAGCTCTCCTTGATTTCCAAGTAGGAAGCATAGTATAAGCTGCTGGGCTGAGAAGTGGGAAGCACAATGTGATTGTGCTCTTTTTCTAGCTCCCAACTCCATCTCCTAGGTGCCCAACTCCACCCAGCAGAAAACACACATTTGCTGCTGCTTTGAAAGCAACAAGAGTCTGTGTGTTAGAAGAGTTTATCTGAACACATCTCTGGGGCACAGTATCATACAGTGACTGCAAAAAATTAGTAGAAATTCAGAGAAAATCCCTGAAGATTGCCTAAAATGGAGGACATTAGTAACCTTAATGTATGAATCACTGACTCCAGAGTGCAACTTTTCTAGTTTTCATTTTAAAATCTTGAAATTCCATCTTGAGGAATTTTCAGAGCATAATCCCCAAGATTTGTAATTTAACACAAGTGATGCAGTCCAGTAGAAGAAAAGATGCCATTGACTTACATCTGGGCCAGTTCACAGGGAGAAGAAAATGGACCTCAACTTTCCAGATGTTTCTGCTAAATAGTTTATTTATGAACTCATAAAAAGCTTTTGAAGCTCATGCTTTTTATTGACAACGCTGAACGTATATTGTGCATTGTAAGAACAAATGATACAAAAATGCCAAGACAGAACTTCTCATTGCCTTATGTTGCCATTAGAACAAAGGAGCGACTGTGAACTATCTCTTGACAGAGCAGCACAGAAAGCACAGCTCAGGAGGAAGGTGACTTCCAACAGCAGTGACTGTTGCACACAGTTGTCTTAAGGCACTTCAGTTTGCATCACCTATCCAAAATTATCACTAGCTTCATTTCTGCCAATTCTCTGCAGTCCTATATGTAATTGATTCCAAAGCAGGTAGAAGTAGCTTTTTCTAGTCCTTTGCTACTCTATGTATACTTACAATCTTGTATAAAAATCTCGACCTTCGTTCCTCTCCCTAGGAAACTTAAATTTAACCAGGTGTGCCATATCAGTCATGACCACCTTCTTGGAGCAAGTAAGACTTGATTGAGTCTGCACAAACTTTGTTGCACCTAATGGATCAGAAGGAAAGAGCCCAGCCTGTCTCTTAGGGGCCCTGTTATGTTTACAGAATTAGCAAATAAAAATAACACTTTTTTTTCCCCTTGCTTTTATACCACCCACCTTTGACATGGAAATCATTCAAGCAAAAGGCATGAATGCATCTCACAGAGGAGTATGCTACTTCATAATACCGAACTGTGACTGTATGAACACCTCACTCGTTCACAGCACCAGAACATGGAACCACAGGATACAGAGATCACGACTACAGCATTACACATAACAAAGCCCTGCCTGAAGACAAAAAGAACATGCTTAGGTAACTAATAATTAATAGAGTTGCCATACATGCATTTCATTATTGTGTTTTCTTTGGCACCACAGTTATTTTAATCAGAGAGAGTTCGCCTGCGTGCTGGTAATGGACAATAGCTCCTTTTGGCCAAACTACTAACATTTTTAAACAAAGGCATCTTGGCCTTCAAAATTCTGGATTAAGTTTGACGTTCAGCCATCTTTTAATACAGGAATTTGCACATACAGTTACTGCAACTGAGAAATTCTTTGCTCTGCTTTGATCCCATCATTACAGGGATCAATACCTGTTTGAAGAATCCATGTATGCGCTTTCAAACATTTTTTCTGGCACATGTGCTGTGGTTTAACCTCAGCCAGCAACTAAGCACTACACAGCCACTCACTCGCTCACCCCAGTTGGGATAGGGGAGAGAACACCACAAGGGTAAAAATGAGAAAACCCGTGGGTTGAGATAAAACAGTTTAATAGGTAAAGTAAAAGCTGTACATGCAAGCAAAGCAAACCAAGGAATTCATTCACTGCTTCCCATCAGCAGGCAGGTGTTCAGTCATCTCCAGGAAAGCAGGGCTCCATAATGTGTAACGGTTACTTGGGAAGACAAACACCACAACTCCAAATGTCCCCCCCTTTCCTCCTTCTTTGCCCAGCTTTATATACTGAGCATGATGACATATGCTATGGAATATCCCTTTGGTCAGTTGGGATCAGCTGTCTCAGCTGTGTCTCCTCCCAACTTTTTGTTGGTGGGGTGGGGTGCGGAGCAGAAAAGGCCTTTGTGTAAGCACTGCTCAGCAGTAACTAAAACATCCCTGTGTTAACAACACTGTTTCCAGCACAAATCCAAAACAGAGCCCCACACTAGCTACTATGAAGAAAATTAACTCTACCCTGGCACAAACCAGCACAACACAGTAAGGTCACAGGCAAACCAACCCATTTAGAGGTATCCTTGATCAAAAAAACTCCTAGACAGAGTTGAGAAACAGAGTTCTATCCATATGCCTACCCTCATATATGTAAATCTATAGGAAATATTAAATCTGACTCCTAAAAGTTATGAAATTGAGTACTCAACTGGAAGAAGAATACAAATAAGCATTTAAAGCTGTTCACCTCCTTCCCCGTATACCTACCTTTAAAAGGAAATTGAAGCATCAAGGTCACTTCTAACAGAAGTCGAAAGCACTGACAATCCACAGAAGACATTAAGTGAATTCCAAAACTGAAGAGCTGTTCTACGAAATAGGTGTCATGCATGCCAGAAAATGGTCATTAAGCCTGCATCTGACTAGGTCTATTGTCAGTAATATGTGACATTACTACACTGAAATACATGGAAATATCCTGTTCAGGATGATACTGGGCTTCAGCCACAGGAGTAGGAACTTTAATAGGAATGAGACATGAAATTCTCATTAAACCCTACATGTCAGTTAGCAATAGCTACAGGACTAATATACAGTGTCACACTACAGAGCAAACTAAACAATACATGACAGAGACAGGACAAGTCAAAATCCACTGAAATAATTCTCCCTCCCCCTGCCTCCAAATGTAAGTTTAGCTTAACTTTGTGGCACTCTTTTGTACTTCAAAGTGATTTTTCACATAGAAATTAATGAAGAATCACAGAATGGTTTGGGTTGGAAAGGACCTAAATATCATCTAGTTCCAACCCCCTGTTCCATGGGCAGGGACACCTCCCACTAGATTAGGCTGCTCAAAGCCCCATCCAGCCTGGCCTTGAACACTTCCAGGGATGAGGCATCCACAGCTTCTCTGGTGTCTCATCACCTTCACAGTAAAGAATTTCTTCCTGATATCCAATCTAAATCTACCCTTCAGTTTAAAACTGTTACCATTTGTCCTTTCATTACACTCCCTGATAAAGAGTCCCTCCCCATCTCTCCTGTAGGCCCCATTCAGGTACTGGAAGGCCGCTATAAGGTCTCCCTGTAGCCTTCTCTTCTCCAGGCTGAACAACCCCAACTCTCTCAGCCTGTCCTTATACGAGAGGTGCTCCAGACCCCTCGTCACCTTCATGGCCCTCCTCTGGACTTGTTCCAACAGGTCTATGTCCTTCCTATGTTGGAGGCCTCAGAGCTGGACACAGTACTCCAGGTAGAGTCTCACCAGAGCAGAGTAGAGGGTCAGAATCACCTCCCTCAACCTGCTGGCCACACTTCTTTTGATGCGGCCCAGGATGTGGTTGGCTTTCTGGGCCACGAGCGCACCTTGCTGGCTCATATTCAATTTTTCATCCACCAATATCCCCAAATCCCAAAAATAAGGGCTGCTCTTAATTCACTCATCACCCAGCCTTGGTGATGGGGATTGCTGCAACCCAGGTTCAGGACCTTGCACTTGGCCTTGTTGAACTTCTTGGGGTTTGCACGGCCCCACCTCTCAAGGTCCTTTTGGATGGCATCCCTTCCCTCTAGAGCAGCAACCACACTACTCAGCTTGGTGTCATCTGCAAACTTACTGAGGGTGCACTTAGTCCCACTGTCCATGTCACCGACAAAGACGTTAAATAATACTGGTCCCAATATGGACCCCTAAGGAACACCGCTCGTCACTGGTCTCCACCTGGACATTAAGCTGTGGACTGCAACTCTTTAAGTGTAACCATCCAGACAATTCCTTATCCACCAAGTGATCCACCCATCAAATCCATGACTCTCCAATTTAGAGACAAGGATGTTGTGCAGGAGAGTACCAAATGCTTTGCACAAGTCCAGGCAGATGACATCAGTCACTCTTCCCTTATCCACCAATGCTGTAACCCCCAATGTAGAAGGCCACCAGATTTTTCAGGCATGATTTGCCCTTAATAAAACCATGTTAGCTGTCACCCATCACCTCTCCATTTTCCATGTGCCTTAGCATAGTTTCCAGGAGGATC
This sequence comes from Rissa tridactyla, assembly GCF_028500815.1. Classification (NCBI taxonomy): domain Eukaryota; kingdom Metazoa; phylum Chordata; class Aves; order Charadriiformes; family Laridae; genus Rissa; species Rissa tridactyla. The sequence continues at coordinate 74,993,188 of NC_071470.1, forward strand.
TGCTCCATGATCTTACCAGGCACAGAGCTGAGTGAAACCGACTGGCCTGTAGTTCCCTAGGTCTTCCTTTTCTCCTTTTCCGGTCACTGGTAACTGCACCAGTCTGACATGACTTTTCTAATATGAAGGATAGTGACAAGATCATGACATTTAAACAGTCAGGATTTGATTTCAAGAGTTTTAATTTGAAACAAATAGTTTATAATCAAGTTTTACTACAGCACAATTACAGTGATTAAACTAAACTGTTCATTTGTGATGTTATTTTATTTGGGCAGAGTTAGGTTGCTCCTCTAAAATTTCACCTCAACCTCTATTCATATGACTGGAATTGAAAGAGATGCCAACAATTCTTTGCATATCTAATTGAAAACTCCCACAATCATCTCCATCTTTAAAGTGCTAAGAACACAGCAAAGGCATCAAGATTAAATTAGCTCTCAAGTGAAACTTCTTTTTTTTTTTTTTCCCCCCCAACTTCAACTTTGTATCCAGTTTTCCAGGCTTCTCAATTTGCCACGCAAAACATAGCTGTGAGAAAGCCTGAACTTAGAAGTTTCTTTATTACATGACATTTTTTCAGCTTGCTCATGGCTTCTCTCAAGACCAGACACAGAAGTACTAAGCATGCTCCTAAAAGAAGATCTATCTGGAAACAGGGATATCTCTTTTCTGCAAAACTACAGCACCATCCAGCAGCAAGAAACACAAACTTCCGCCATTTAAATTTATCTTCCTGAAATATGTCTAACCAACTCTGTTGATCTTCCAGTCACCAGACAAACCCTTCTACCTGATAACTCATGTTCCAGGAAGGTAATCAGGATTCTGTACACCATAAAGAAAACTTTACTAAAGCCCTACCATGAGGGCAAGAAATCCACTGTCTTCCAGCTCCAAATCTTTCCTGTCGTATACAAGTGACTGGAGAACATTATTCAAACACCTTAATCACAAGGTCTGAGACTTGTTTCCTTCTGTGCCTTCACTCCATACCCATGAATTTGGCATTCTTTGCTGTATATGAGCCTAGTCTTTGCAGAAGAGGTGTTAGAAATGTCCCCGTACAAGTCACTTAGAATACCATCGCTAGGTACTCCTGACAAATGGCAATTTGAATCTCTTACTACTAAGGATAGAAATCAGGATGGCTTTAATTTCCTGCATAGGTGAGACTTTACTAAGCCAGCAAAATTCCCAAAGAGCAATATACATTTCACTTTAAAAGCAGTACACAGGAAGGGCACAAGTCTTCAGTGCCAGGTCTCAGATGAGCCATGGAATAAACATCTCCCCAAAGGCAATACCCCTGCCAATCCACTGGTCCACAGCAACTGCAGCGCACAGTGGCTTTCGCAGCTCCCCAGCCCACTACAGAATCCCATGAGTGCTCAGGACTCACTTTTGCAGCCCAGGACGAAGGCAGCAGCTGCCAGGTCACAGAAGAGCCACGGGAGCACAGAAAGGACAAAGCAGATTGTCCTGGTGTGAGGTTAAACAGTAGCTAATCTAGCACAGCACAAGACTGGGACCTGACTTTGAGGAAGAAATGGGCAAGAAAACCAGGCAGACTTTTCCCCATGAGCATTTACGGATTTGCATAAAGATGGGAAGCTGCTGGTACAGTTTCTGTGCCTGAAAACCCTTTCCACAGCACTTTATTGTTGAGTTCTGCGCCACTGCTAACTTGTTTAAGTCAAGGAAAACTGAAGTATTAAAACACCATAGTGTCCAAGGTGAGCCTTGGCTGTAGATTACAAAACGGACAGAGAACTTTTTGCAATCCCAACTGAAATATCCGTTCCCAGCATCTGTGTTCTCCCACTCTATAACATTAGCAATATATTAAACATACACAGCTCCCCATCTCACATTAGCTATTTCAAAACGCATTCTAAAAATGCAGTCACAGTTACTCAGTTTCATGCTCTATATCAGATACCTAAAAGTCAGGCATTACAGTACCTAAATTATACACTGGAACCAAATCCTACAATATAACTAAGCTCCCTTTAAAGAAGAAAAAAAAAAAAAGCTTGCAATTTCTTTTCAATCAAGTTCACAACCCAAATGACAGACAAATCACATGCTTAGTTTCAACAAAAACATTAGCAGGAGGCAGATGCTGACTGGACTGATAGTTTTCATTTGTTTATTTAACAGTCATGCACCATTACCAACATTAGTCATTTGGTTCCTATTCTCCCCCTGATTGCATTGTTCTAAGGCTTATCAGATATTCTACCTCTGTATCATTGGCCATTTTTTTTTTTTGGAATTTATGTCTATGATTCCACATCATGAACCTTTTGGGGGGTTTTTTGTTGTTTTTTTTAAGCACTACTTGATTCCAAGGTCTACCTGAATCATCCATCCGAATCGTTAATAAGCCTGCAAAAAACAATTATCCTTAGGAACGCAGTTTCAATCCTGAGAAGTGCAAACAGCATAACTTAAAGACTTCTCTAATAATGGACTACTAAACCTTAAACGTAGCAGGATGTGCAAAGACTTTATTCAGCAATTCTACATCAACAGAGTTTACCTTAACTTACCAAACAGCTCCCCACCCAGCCCCATCCCAATCATATTTGGAAAAGCAACCAGTACAATTCCCACCCAAACATGCACAGTTTGACAAAGGAACCAATTCGTGAGAGATTCATCAAATGAACATTCAGCATCCCGGAGTCCATAATCACACCCTTCCCAGTCCACTGCAAGATGCTACTGGTTCTCCTGCTGCTCTTGTATAAGAGAAATTACTCTCCGGCCGCCGTGACCACCTTACCTACTGCTTACTGGTGCCTCTAGCCTTTCAGCATTCCCGAAAGAAAGAATAAGCAAGCTACAGGTCACCCTATGCACTGTTACGGTTACTGTTTTACAGGCCTAGTCCAGTACAAAACTAGAAATTTGGAGTATCTAAGTGGGGCATACAGGATAGACTTAATTTCATTAATTTATTTCTGTAATTTCTGTCCACATCACAGAGAACAACCGCTGATGGCAAAGGGGGGAGGTGGGGTAGGGCTTGGGTGGAGTGGTTGGTGTGAACACACATAATACACTTCCGTAGAATAGATGAGTCCTAAGTGGTTACTCTGGCTTTGATTTTCAGTTGCAAAGGAAAGCTAACCTAGCAGCTCTTTTTAAGTGTTGCCTTCTTCACTTGCATCGACAAAATAGAACAGGTTTTTGCCATAACAACTCCCTTCCAGCTTTTCAGTCACACAAAAAATAATCTGAATTTGCTGTGTAGCACATATGAATTTTTTGGCTAGATGTATGTAGAACACAAAAACATCAACAGAACTACTCATATGCAGGCTGCAGTAAAGAGACTTGCAGCTCAAACTCGCAGAGCCCTTTACAGGAGCTAACGGAGCACGACCTATTCCCACTAGCTATTCTCATTTAAATATCATCTCAAGGCAGCTATTAACAAGAAAATCGTGCCTGGGACTTAGCTGGTCCCAGCTCCTCAGTTATTACTAGAGGAATCCAGTGCAATGGAAGGCATTAGGTTTTCTTCTCCACAAATTAGTTTCTATTTAGAAACTACTTATGCCTATTTGTGAAGCTTTGGCATCTAAAGCACTGTAGCAACGCAAGCTCTTCACAAATTACCACAGGCTTCCGGTATCAACACAAGGACTACAGTGTCTCAGGAAAAAGGTACAACTGCAACTCATGCAGCATCGTTATTTAGCGAATTTGATTACAGCAGTTGTGCAAGGATGCATCTTGATTGCTATCTGCTCTAAATACCGAGCACTGCATACTGGAAACTACAGTCTCCACTGGCCACACGCGGTACTAAAAGAGCAGGTGGCAACAGCATCCTGTTTTATGCAAATTAATTAGAGCCCTCAGATTCCTGGCAAATGGCCAGAGCTCCCAGACAAAGTCTGAAGGTTTCCCTCGAGGGGGGGGGGGGGGGGGGGGGGAAATTACCAAACTAGTTTTTGGCCAGGCAATAATATGCTCTAGTGCAATACCAAGTCTAAGAGAAAAATCCAGAAGTAGTTAAAGCAGAAGCATAATCTAAATTAGGACATTAGTAATTAGGTCAAGCTAATACCAAAAAACCATCATGCAAAATGTTATGAAGAGGCCAGCAAGGCCTCGAGGGGCTAGGGAAGACGCTTGAATGGCAGAAAGTTAGCTAACTGTAATTAGGGATTATGAACAAAAACTTTCATCCAGATTGACCCATTTAAAATAAATAGAAGCTCTTTAAAAAGATATGCATAAATTTAATGCATGCAAGACTGAATTTGACAGAAAAGATTCTTAAAGGGTTTTATACACAGAAACACCGAAGGTAGCAAGCAGCTATTTCACAACCAATGACTAAACTGTAGAGCTTATTTAATCCGTGCAACAGATTAAAGCTTCCTCCTTATGGTTCACGAAGAACTTCATGACCTCATAAAGCTTCTGTCTTTAAGTTACCAACTTATCTATTAAAAAAAAAAAAAAGCCAGAATACCATGTCAAGTGGGATACAGTTCAGAATGACCGCAGGTTCCCCAATAGGTGGTAAAACAAATATATGGATAGTGAAAGAAACCACAGAGAAAGCTCATTTTAATTTTTCATCAGACTTGAAATCTTAACACAAAAACATCATACTTGAAGGTTTTCAGAAGACTAGGACTTCTCCGCAAGGAGTACTGAACACCGTACCAAACCAACACTGCCTCAAAAAAGAATTAAGCAAATACCTCATCTTTGATTTTCCTCACCCTCCAGTATTCACCCAATACAGTCACTTGAAAAATCTTCTCTTCACTTACACTCCTGTTGAATCTGCACACTTTGATTCATCCCTCCAATAACCTCTTTCAACCGACATGAATAATTATCTATTTTTATCTCACTCTGCAACATCCAGCATTTGTAGCAACCTTGACACACCATCCACCTATTTCCCTGATGCTTTTGAGCAATTTCATTCTATTCCCTAATCCGCAAATGCTTTTCCTGAGCCAGTCCATATGGCCACTACATTACTGTGTTATCTGCACTACTGGGTCAGGCCAATGGTCCATCGAGCCCACTATTGTCTGACAGAGGTGATACAAAATACTACTTAGAGAGAGCAAAGCAACTACAATAGATACCTGACTCTCTCCTTCGTTACAGGACACCAGCTAGAAAAATCTGCCACTGAACTGATGCGTTCCTCTCTAAGAGGGAATTCTAAAGTATGCTATGAACACATTTTAAACAGTCTTTCTTGTAGAACGGACTGCTAATTAAAAACTGTCTGTCAATTATTGCATTATTAAGACATGCTATATGTAAATGTCTGGTTCAGCCTTGCTTTTTTAGCTTTATTTTAGGTTTGTACTGAGCCTACTAATGGCAGTACGGGTTGCCAAAACTCCTGGAAAACGCAGACTGCATGTCACTCACAAGCTTTCAGAGACACTTGAAACTCTAGATTGGTCATGGGAAACTATAAAAATTGGCCAGTTAGAGAAAGAGTGAGAAAAAAAGGAACATTTCCGTGTGTGGTCTTAAGATTTTGTCCTCAATATTTTGTCATCCTACAGTGTGTTTTAAGTTGCAGTCACAGAAGTGAGTTGGTATCACAGCCAAAGTACAAATCAGCTCCTCTTCAGAGCCTAGACAATTTTCTTCTAAGTCGTCAGCATGTCATTCAAGACTGCCATTACCCTCTCACTACATTCCATGCCTTTCTCAACTGACTACAAGCTTTCCCTGAATTCCTACACTTACCACGCAGGGTGATATTTCCACTAACTACAGAGTAATGTCCAAATTGCATCAATACCTGAAAAAACACAAACCAGCACACATCACTTCAACAGTAAGTTTATCCATAACTACTCAGAAGACATTCTAACAAGATGAAGGTCTGTAATTCTTATTTTAAGTGAAGGACAAGTGACCCCCATTACCCAACAATTTTGAGCTAGATAAAGTCTGGTGAAAGACATCTCTCAGCCTCATTTAGTCAGCTAAACTTACCAAAGTCATCTTTTACTGTTACCAAATCCCAAACTAGATGTCTTCAAAACCATGAAGATGACTTGGAATCAAGGAGTCTAAGTTCATTCATCGAACTGGGCACAAGCCTCTCACTGTGAAGAGGTCAGCAAGAAGTAAGTTTATATTTTATAAAAAGGACATCAAGCCAGATTTGGAAGCATTATAGGTCTTTTGCTCAATTCCACAATTCCACTCATTCACCAAGAGTAAAACCACGCATGATCACTAAGACAGCCGACTGTCCAATTTATTATGATTCAAAAAAAAAAAACAAACCACAAAACCAAACAGAAACCAAACTACAAGCGTGCCCCAGCTAAAGCCACAGACTTACCTTATCATCTATACTGTAAGTGGACAGAAGTGACTGAACTAGGATAACTGTAGCCAGAGGTGTACTTACTGGGAACCTACTAGGGAAGACTGCATATATTAAGAAATGCACAATATTCAGTGACGCTCTAGAAACTATGTGGTTACTCTCACTTGCTATCAGCATTGATAAGTTAATATAGGAAAAAAAATCCTAGTATTCTCTAAAAACATACAATAATGTAATAAAACCAATGCATTGTTATGAAGACATTTATGGTGCATTTTTACTACTGTAATACATTTAATTCTACCAGCATTTGCTTTGGAGGACGTACACGCAAAAAAAAGTCTGTGACTAGGGATGAAAAAAGGAGAATTTCTACTTCATAAAATCCATTGTAATAGTGTTTCAGAAACATTCATACCAAATAAGAAACCTGTTGTATCAGCAGGTGATACCATTAGCTTTCAATATGAATAACGATAAAGAGTTCAGAGTGCAGAAACCATAGCAATAGAGACAAGACAAAAAGAGCAGAGGGCACACGAGCAGAAGGCAAACAAGTGGCAGTCCTGACCTTTATCTCAGATTTGTTCTATAAAATAAGTCAAGTTGGGTCAGGGAAGAAGGTTACTTTACAAAGAAGAAACAAGGAAAGTAAACAGTAGGAATTTTTAAAAGTTAAATTGATTTTTGTTCGTGGTTTTAGTAAAGTCTGGCAGAAGTGACGGAGGTGACAAATGAAGTTTTTAAAGTAATTTTAGTCTTTGCTCCTGAGATACCGTTATTTTTCCTTCAAAGGTGATAAAAACTAAGATTTCTTTCTCATTTGCACTTCAAGGGGACTCTTGGCAAAGACCTCATAATCCACAAACAGAATCAAAAGCAACAGCACAATCTCCTCACTAAAGAGACGTACAGAACATTAAAAAAAGTCTTTGCAACACAGACTGAGGGGAAAAAAAAAAAAAGAAACTGCAACAAATAACCGAATGTATATTATAGTCAACAGAACAATTAGAAGTGCTAAAGCTTTTTAAAACAAAACTGGCTTAGAGCATGGCATGGCATTTCTTTAGAGGAGAGCAGAAAGTTTAGAATATCTATTGTCTCTATACACTACTCAACTTGAGACCTGAGTAAATTCTGGCATGAAGTCACCAAACTGTATTACACCAGTACCACAGAGAAAGACGATAGTTGTACGGTCATCTGCTTGAAACATCACAGAATTTTGCCAGAATACCCATTTCCCACTACAAACCTAATGATCTAGCATAGTTAACCCCTGCACATACGGCATCCATTATGAACAAAACTCTTGTCAGTGAGAGCTCTTTGTCTCTTGAAAGACAAGAATACGCACTCACCTAAGTTTTACATATAAACAAGAAACTTGCAATAACTTGGAAACAAGACAGCATTGACATACGATACAAGACAAGCCCATCGAGAATGGAGTAGACCAGAAACTCCACACAGAATTTTAATCCAGAAAAGATTTTGCAGGACCTCTGACACTTCCAATGCAGGTTGTATAGCCTTCAAAAGATAATTTGTTCTCTACACCTGAAAACCTCAGATCCTAAAAATCTTTTTGACACTAGTAACTAATTTTTTATATATATATATATATATATATGTTTTTAAATTTTGCCAATTGCTGAATTATTTCTACTACTCTACCTAAAAGTTTCTTCATTAGTAGGAGGTCAAGTTGTCTTTCTATTTTACTATGAAAGACACATAGGTATTTTAAGTTAGTAACAGATCCCACTGTAAATAATTTATTTTTCCATTCTATCATCCTCTCCCACCAGGAGGTTTTTTATTTTAATAAACTAAGGAGTGGAGGGCAGATATGAGATAATGAACAGGAATTCACCTGATTTGTATTCAAAGGAAATTCAAGGAGTTATTGCTGCCCAACGTCAATTAAAAATATCATTCACAGTGCATGAGCAATATAAACCCATAGTTTAGCTTACTGTCTGTCAGAAAAGTAACAGAACAGATTAATGCTTGAACAAGAATGCGGTTTCAATGTTTTTCACAGAATAAAAAGCTTCTTTCTTTAAAGTCAGTATTTTCCGTCTCAATTTTAAGAAGTGCTGAAATACACAAAGTTGTACCTAACACGGGCTGGAAAACTAGGTTCTCAGACAATGCTGACCAAAATGAAGCAGATCAAATTGAATATTTCTAAGAGCAGAATTTCCGAAGACAATACAATGAGACTACTAGGTTTTTGATGCACGCTACAAGTGAGCTCGCTAAGCCCTCTGTTATACTGCTGGACAGAGAAAGTGTTATAGGTGGTTCTCAGCTCCAGGATCCAACATTGCTGGACTGAATAAGTTATTTACTCAAGTAATTAGGACTAAGGAAGCTTAAATTTCTCTAATAAGCAGCAGGTCAATTACTGCGCACTTTAATTTTTGACCTTCTAAGTCTTTCACATATAAAATACGACCATCTCTTAAGTCCTTAAAGATAAGGAATGTGAAGACAGCACTTTGGGCTTCTCTTGAAAATTCACCATAATCTCCATATGCTACAGCAAACTTGAAGGGCATAATTAAGAGCAACATGTTTGCTCAAGAAATAAAAATCAGGTCAGCTAACCTCCCTTTTTAAAAAATAAACTCTTCACGCTTGAGGGTGGTTATGATATAAAGAGTAAGTCTGTAAAAACACCGCTTGACACAGATTTTCCCAGCCTTCCTTCCACTCTGGCCCAATGATGTCTCACTTTAGTGATCAAAAAAATCCCCCAAATACCGTACATCTCCTCCTTTCAAAGTACAAGAAGCAAGCTAGCCGATTTCTGCTAACACCACCGAGGTAGTGCAGTTATTAGTCACCAAACTGAATGAAACCCCATAGGAGGGGATATGTTGGGCTTAACCCCGTTAGTAACAACAGATCACAGCATGATTTTCACACACCCAACTGAACCCCAAGTAAACTCACTCCGAAAGCTGCTGGGAAACAAACTACCAGAAAAGACATAGCTAAGGATCCCTTTTTCATACAACAGTTAACTTTCCGCATACACGCACAGAAAAGTAAGTACACCATTGCTAACCAGTATTTCACATGCCTTAAATTCTGATCAGTGTGATTTCAGGAATATTAATCGACTAATCAAAGAGGTCACAGCTAACAACTGAACTCAATGAGAGAGGGATGAATATTGCTTTGTAGGGAGATCTCATACCCCAAGAAAGCTATATTAAAAAGTCAGTTTAACAGTTTTTGCAAAAAAAAAAAAAATTAAAAAAAAATCCAGAAGACAGATGCTTTCTGTAACAAAACCTATGAGTTTGTTGATTGGCTTGATTTCTTTAAGCATTTCAGTTTTAATAAAACCACAGAACATCGAGACATCTTCTCCTTCCAAATTAATCACCAGCTGATATGTTTTCCTGGGACTCAGAGAAACCAAGGGACCTACTTTTTTTGATATTGCCCAAAAATTTGGATTTTATTCTCACATAGTCCAGGTAAAGTGTACTTACTACCAAACTACTGGTTGTTTCATGATAGCTATCAAGTGATTACTTCTGCTCTGATAAAATAACGTGTTGCAGGAGCATGAACTTTAGCCTCCCGCATCGTAGGCAGGTGAGCCACTGAGAACAGTGGGGAATCTTCCTGGAGAGGTCCGGGATGTTGTTTCACTTGCAGAAAAAGTGAAAACACAGTTTCAAAACTTTCCAGGGCCAGAAACTCTCCCCTACTTCTATTTGGAAAATAAAGACCCAGGAGAATGCAGTCCACAGGTCAAGTTCTCCATACCTCTTAAATCTAAAATCAAGGATTCTCTGAATCAAGCTGAATTTTTTCTTCCTCTCTTGTCCAAAATGGAGCAGAAAAGGAATCCCAGGATCGAGGAGCTTTTACGTTTTTAATTATTCTGCTGAACCTCTTTCCACTGCTGCCATAAAATATACCTCCTGTACACCACTCAAAAGACCATGCTAGAAACAAAGTAAAATTTAACACACTCATCAACAACTTCCCTTCACACAAGTGTCCTAAATTGTAAACTATTTACTAGAATTTCCTTTTGAACCTCATGTCCGTATATCTGAGCACCGGGTTCTGTCAAGGATCATTGTCAAGCGGACTCTAAGTAACTGAAATCACTTTCTCATACTTGAAGCATCCATTAAACCTCTATCTTGACTTTTCTGTTAGCAGTACTGCAATTCCTCTGTATAGGGACTTCAATCCAAACACTTTAGAACATTACATTCTGTTAATGCGAAAACATTCAAAAAATAAACATTTATCATATCCCAAGAAGATAACATCAAAAAACTTTAAACAGACACAGCACGCACAAATATTTAGTGACCATTAAAGCTTGCACGTAGCAAAGAATACTACTAACAAAACTGAAATGCAAACAACATTTAAAAAACAGTATGCCCTTTGCGTCAACTTTCCTTGTTACCGAGCTTTATACTATTACATGCTCTCACTTCCTGGTTTGTCAGAAACCACACTGTTTTAAAGTCAAAGGTGCTCACTAAAAGGAAGAAGGAGGAACGACGGGTATTTTTAGAGATGTTTTGAGAACTCTGATAATAGCAGAGTATCTTTGTAAACTTACAGACAGTTTTTCTCCTGTTTGGTCCCCTTCAGCAAGCAAACATGAACACCTTGCCTAGTTGTTTTAAGTGTGGCCCAAGAAGTTCAACGGTATATATTACCTTTGCAGCTTCAACAGGAAAAGTTGTATCCTCAATTTTTAGTGAGATCTGTTACGAAGTATTAAATACTGTACTGTATTCAAAAAACAGCAACTGACTACCTGATTCATTAATAAAAAAAGGACATTGAAACCACGTTCTACTCTTCCCAATAAGCAAATTAAGTAAAGCATTTGAATGAACTGTTCCCTGACACCCTCACTCCCTGTAAACAGAACATGAAAGTTCTGCTTACTTCCAAAGCAAAGGGGAAGGAAAAAAAGGGACACAAACATCTTCACAGGAAAAGTTGTTTTGGCTTAAAACAACGAAGTGTGCGTTCTGATGACAGTTTGAGTTACTAAATCAACATTTAACTTTCTTGTTGAGTACACCTGTTGAATGTTTAAACATAACAATACACTTCAGTTCTAAATAAAGCAGCAATTTCTCTGAGGCAAACTAAGGAGGATGCTGTTGAGAGCTGTTTCAAGTTTAAATGCATACGGGGAGGCTCATATGCTTTATTTTTAGCTTTTGTGTAAAAAAAAAAAAAAACCTAGCTGAAATCTAGTATGGTGAAAGTGTAAACATGCAAAAAAAAAAAAATTGACAGAAAAACAACACCAAAAAAGCATGGGACTCTTCTGCATGCATATGCTGTTCTTTCCTCTCACGCCCAAAAAGGCAACTAACTTACCAGATTAAACACAGTGTCGACTATGTCCCTGTTGGACACTTCCCCAACTTCCATCAGTCCTGTCACCACAGCAAATTTCATCTTGATGCCTCGGATGGGGACTCCTGGATTCAACGGCTGCGGCACACTTCCCCCTTCAGCAGCGTTTCCTTCTTTTCCCGCTCCTCCTCCACCTCGTCCTCCATCATCACCTGTTGGCTGAGCAACTTGTTTGTCTTCGCTCGCCATGCCCAGCTTCCCTTCAGGTCACGACTTGAAACGCCAACGGCCGCACAGGGAAGAAGGAGCGACTTGGGCTACCGGGGAGGGAGCCGGTGGCCCGCTCCTGCCCTTCGGCTCCGGCTCCTGAGGAAACCCGCGTCCGGCGGCGGGGGGGGGCCGACAGGGAGGACGCGCCCTCGGAGTCCCAGCTCTCTCCTCCTCAGCAGGAGGCGTCTGTCAGCAGCTCTCTGCCCTCCGGCAGGTATTTACGGCCCTGAAGGACAACCCCAGACATTTTTCAGTCCGCGGCGAGGGCAGGGCGCTCCCCGCCAGCCCGGGGGGGTCCCACCGCCAGCCCGCCGCCCCCGCGCCCTGCCCCTGCCCCGCGCCGGCCGCCTCAGGAGCGCTCCCGCCGCCCCCCACCTGCTCCCCCGCACACCCGCCGTACGGCGCGAGCCGCGCTCCGAGCGCGGCCGTGAGGGACTTAATTTTTTTTTTTTTAAATTACCTTTTTTTTTTTTAAAAAGGGAATACGCTCCTCCTTCCCGCCCAGCTCCTCGGCTGCCGCGTCTCCGGCTCCTGCCCTCGCACGGCCGGCGGGGACAGGTGCAGCCACCCGCCGCCGGGCAAGTTCGCACTCACCGCTGGCTACCCCCGCCGAGGGGGCGCGGGCTGCCCTGACGCCCGGCTCCGGGGCCGGGGAGGCGGCGCGGCTGTTCCGTTCCGCTCCGCTCTGCCCCGCCGGCCGGCTGCGGAGGGCGGGCCGCGCAGCGCCAGCCGCCCCGCTCTCCGAAAGGCGCCTGAAGTTTCAGCCGCTGCCGCCTCACGCCGCGGTCTCGATTAGCCCCATCTCTTCCTGCCGACGCTGCCGCTCGCTGCCGCCATGACAGCGCTCACCCGCCGGAGCGCCGCCGGGCCAGGAGCCGTGCGCCTGCGCGGCCGTGCGGGGCGGGCCGGGCCGTCACCGTGCGGGGCGGGGGCCTCCGGTTCGCGCACGCCCAGGTGTGCTCAGGTGCGCCCAGGTGCGCGGCGGGAAGGTGGGGAGCCACGGCGAGGCCACGGCGGCGGGGAGGCGGCGGCCGTCCCTCCTCTTCCCCCCGCGCCTCACCCACCGCTGCGGCCCCACGCTCCACACGCAGCCACACACCCCCCCATGCCCGGCCCGGCCTCCCGAGGCGCCCGCCGTGGGGACACTCACCTGCGGGGACCCGGCTGGCCCTAAGGCGGTACGCAACCACTCCCCCCAAACTTTGTTGGGCTGTTCTGTAACTGTTTTGAAGCCCTTTCTTTGGGGAGGGTGGTTTTCGGGTTGGTTTGTTGTTTGGGTTTTTTTGGGGGTTGTGTTTGTTTTTCATCGTTAAAGAATAAAAGAAACCATACGCGAGCGGCAGTAAGCGGCGTGCAGGAGCGAAGCCGGCTGCACACTCTGCCTTCGCACCCCCAAACCGGAGGGGCCGGGAGCGCCTGGGCGGCGGTGGGGGGGGGGGAGGACGTTCAAAGCTCCCCGGTAGAGCTCCTGCCGCCGCAGGGGGGAGCGGGGCGGCGGGGCCCCCCCCACGCCCCCGTCAGTAGCGATCGTGGGGCGGCGGGTGAGCCGCTTCCCACCCTGACCCCCAGCCTGTGCGTCCGTCCGTCCTTCCTCCGCCTGCCGGCGCTGCTCTCCGGGGACGCGAATATAGGTCATGCGAGACACCGCCCGGATTTGACGAATGGCGGTCGAAGGGGGGCACAGAGGAGGGACGAAACATCGCCCCCTTCCTTCAGGGCGAAACGCTGGTTGTTTCGGGTTGGCGTCGGAGGCAGCTCCGCTTTCTCGACGGGCTTGCGGGAGGGCTGGTGTCGCGCCCGGGCGACGGGCCCCTGCCCCAAACGCCCTCTCGGTGCCAGCGAAGGGGGCGGCGTTAGACCCACCGCCCCTCAGCTCCCGCCGAGCACGGCTGGCAGCGGGGCCGTGCCCCGGCGCGGGGCGGTCTCGTCCCCGAAGGGGCGGGCGGAGGCGCGGCCTTGCCCTCCGTGCCCTCCCCGCCCCTGGGCCGGCCTCCCGCGCCGCGGGGTGGCCATTTCCAGCGGGTAAACGGCGGCGGTGGCGGTACCGCTCGGCCAGCGGCGGGGCCGGTGGCCACGGGCGAAGTTTCCCGCCAAGCGGTGTGGGCCCGCCCGCGGCGCCCGGCCCTCAGAAGGTCGAGCTGAGGTGGCCGGGCAACGCGGAGAGGACCTGTGGCCACCTGTGGCCGGAGGGGGGAAGGCCCCGAGGTGCCCTTCCTGGCATGGCAGCGGCCCGCTCCTCAAATCTCCCTTCTCCCTCCCTCCCTCCTGCCTCTGCCGTGGAGGTGAACAAGTAACACCCACCAAATCCCGGTGACTGGAGGCAGTAACTGCACCTGCCGTTGCGTGCCCTGGAAACAGTGAGCGAAGCACCCCGTTGGTAACCTCCAACGCAAAACTCCGGGTCCTGCTTCCTGCTGGTTGTGCAGCACGAGAATCGGCGCCCTTTCCGCGCTTCCTTCTGAGGTGGCTTGAGTGACAAATGGGTGTGTTATCTCAGATCATAGAATCACCTGGGCTGGAAGGGGCCTTTCAGATCATCTAGTCCAACCATCAACCTAACTCTGACACAAATCATCACTCAACCATGTCGCTGAGCACCACATCTACCCGTCTTCTAAATTCCTCCAAGGATGGCAATTCCCCTGCTTCCCTGGGCAGCCTATTCCAATACTTGATAACCCTTTCGGTGTAGAAATTTTTCCTAATGTTGATCCCAAATCCCATGGCACAACTTGAGGCTGTTTCATTTTGTCCTATCCCTTGTTACTTGGGAGAAGAGACCGACCCCGACCCCTTTACAGCCTCCTTTCAGGTAGTTGTAGAGAGCGATAAGGTCTCCCCTCAGCCTCCTTTTCTCCAGACTAAACAACCTTTTGTTTGACCTTTATAAATGAACCTATTTGTCTGATGTTAATGTGAATATCTGGTAATAAAGAATTAAGAGGGTCTGCGCCTCCAAACTCGCCATTCAAGGAGTCTTCAACGCTGCACTTTTAACGAGACTGTTTGTGTTAATAAGGATTATACATCCTTGTAAGGACTGTGCGAGCCCCTATGAGCCGTTAACAGACAGGCAAGTGTACCAGTTTTATAAAAGAAGTATCTCAACAACAAAGGTTTCCAACAGAAGGATCATTTCAGAGATGTGGGCATGACTCGCAGATAGATAGATATAGGAAAAAATATAAATATATGTACATTTTAACGCTTCATGAACATGCTTAACATCCTCTCTGATGTAAAAAGCTGTCACTTATTTAATTCTATGGAGGGAAAAGGAATGAATCTTTAAATTGGTAAAAAATTCTGTGTTTTGAAATCTGACCCCAGTGAAACTCCAAAGAGGCCAGCGGGTGTCTTGTCTGGGAAACAAAAATTGCACCTTGTTCTTGACGTTGCACCATGTTTGGGACAAAATTGTTTGTATCTTCGCCTCCCTTTACACAAAAAAGGTACAAACAAAATCAAGCCACGGTTTTTCTGGAAAATGGCTTTCTGAAGTGCCGTGCAATGTTCCTGATAAGCACGCTAAAGAAGATTGTAATTATTAAATACTATTCTAACTGGTTATATTATTACTAAATAATATTTTAACTTGTCTGTGGCCTGATTTGGGAATGCCATACTTTGTGTGTGTTGGTATCATATTTCCCACAGTTTTGGGGCAAAAAATAAGACACCCTGGATCATGTTCCGTTATAATGCTTGTTCCATTCCCTTCCTACATAATTTTCTTACATTGTTACATTTATCTATAGAATGTACGTCAAGACCAGAATATTTCATAGCTGCTTTCTTGTTTGAATTTCCAAGTCCTAAGAAAGGAGTAAGCTCTTTTTTTTTTTCTTTCTTTCCTCGTCTCCCTTAGTTACATACATACATTATTAGGAAGAGATGATAATCTCTAATTTGAGTAGCAAACATCTGCAGTTTCTCCCTCAGAATTAGAAATGTTTAGAACTGTAATGCTGACACGTTCAGTCTCTACGAAGCTACAGTGAGCTTGTGTGGTTCTACACATGCTGTATAATCTTGACATTTTCATCTTAAGAGTTCCCTGACACCAGCATTTCTCAAGCATGTTTTAGATTTCTCACTTCTATTGCTTGAGCTTCCCCGTCTTTCTATGAGTCACCTGTAGTTCCCTAAAGTATTGTCTTCCCCCTTGTAAGGAAGATCTAATTTTTATTTGAGCCTTTAAACTGGCTAAGTACCCATTTTTGCACATCAGTTTTACCTGCCTGCTTTTAAGTATTCCCTGCCTCCAAGGGAATACTTAAAATGGCCTTTATCTTGGCCTTTATCTCTACACTCTTCATCAGGCTATCGCCACCGGGCAAAAGCAGAAATGAAATATGTTTGGAATTTTTTCTGTACCTAGTGACTTGGAGTATGAGTGCTATTTCTGGCCTCTCCTGTTATCTGCGTAGAATGCAACATTTGTTGTTAATCTTTTTCTGCTTTCTTCTTTGTTTTAACATCACATTAGAAAAAAAAATAAACAGAAGAAAATTAATTGCTAAAATCCAGCTCAATGGATTTCAGATGTTTTCATCCAAACTGCATACTCCAATAGCCAGCAAATGCAGTTTGCCAGTGAAGACAGCACTGTCACGTTGAATCCTGTCAGATCTTCCCGTATTTTCTTATAGATAAATAAATACTTCTTGACTGGTCTTGATTGTTAAAGGCAGTAGGGGATGTGCATCAGTCAAGGCAGGTAACGTTCAGCACACTGCCAGTCTGGGGTTCCAAAGACTGTTGTTTTAATTTGATTTTTCAGCCAGGTAAAACCAAAGGTAAATTCACCAAGTGATCTGTTCTCCATTTGGGCCAGTTTTCTGTTCAAGCAACCATGGTAGTTGCCGAAAACCCACGGCCCAATGTTTGGAGAAATAGACTATGTTAGACAAAAGTTATTTAAGTATAGCTGAGAATTGGGAGTAAACCCTCCCAATCTGTCTTAATCCTTTGTCCTGAGTTTCCCAAGTGTGGTTACAAGTCTAATGCTGGTTCTGCCTCCCACAATCAAACTGGAAGCGTTGAGCTAAGGGAATAAAAAATGACACAAAGTTTTCTCTGAACCTTACAACCCAAAAGAAATCAAAACGCATGGATTAAAAATTAATTTAAACTCCAGATTGGGAAAGAACTCCATAACATTTTATGGAAAGTACCGGTAAAGTCTCTGAACTTGACTTTAAGAAAAATGAAAAATATATTTTCTGTTTAAATATCCTTTTAAAGTATTACCACGTGTGCTGGTTTAGAAGCTCTATTCAAATCTTCTGAACCTTCTACTCATCACTGATCAGGCCCCATCCGGGATGCTGTGTCCCATTCCAGGCTCCCCAGTACAAGCGACACAGGGGCATACTGGAGTGGGTCCTGCAACGGGCTACAAAGATGGAGAAGATCCTCAAACATCTGGTGTAGGAGGAGAGGCTGAGCGCGCTGGGACTGTTCAGCCCTGGGGGAGAGTAGACTTGGTGGTATCTTTCAGTGTGCATCCATAGCTAGTGGGGGGAGTGAGGTACAGCAACTAAGGAGCAGACCCACTGCCAGCTTCGTTGCAGCTGTTGCAAGAAGAGTAATTTTTGGCAGCTGGAGTCATTAACCTTTTTAATTGCTGCAGCTAAATCTGAACAGTGCTCTGGGATCAGATCTTTTATGTAAAAAAAAAAACCATTTAGTTCATATAGGATAAGGACGCAAGTGTCCATAATAATGCATAATTTCCCTCTGCTTACACAGTCCAACTAAATTGATGAGTTCAGTTTTGTTGGGGTGGAGGGAAGGCTCATGACATCCAGTAATGTCAGAAAAAGTTTTGAATTAAGTACACTTTAGCAATAAAATACTCTGCCTATAAGCAAAATGAGGGAAAAGAAATCATATATAATTTTATAACTTTTTATGGCAAAATGCTCCTTGATCTTGAGCATTGGACAAGAGGAAATGGCCTCAATTTGTGCCAGGGGAGGTTTAGATTGGATATTAGGAAAAATTACTTCAACAAAAGGGTTATCAAGCACTGGAACAGGCTGCCCAGGGAAGCGGTGCAATTGCCATCCCTGGCGGTATCTACAAGATGTGTAGTCGTGGCACTTGGGGACATGGTTTAGCGGTGGACTTGGCAGTGCTAGGTTAACGGTTGGGCTGGATGATCTTAAGGGTCTTTTCCAACCTAAATGATTCTGTGATTCTGTGATTCAGAGCTGCTTTAAAAATCCTTGACTAGAAATTAGAATCCAAGTTAAAAAGCTGCTTATAAATACTGTTGACCTTAAATATGAGAGGTCCTCTCTGTTGCTACAGAGAACATAATACTTCAAGAGAGCAATGTAATCCCAAAATAAAGATTAGCCTTGCCTAAAGAGGAAGTTTTCTTTTGATTAGGTGTGAAGGCTTTTGCGGTATGGGTTAGGTAGTATTATTTTATTTTTAAAAAATACTTCAGTGCATTTTTATAATGTAGAATTTTACTTTTTTATAATGTATTTTTAAAAATGCATATGGTGAATTTGACTCATTTTGTTTAGAAGTGTAATCAGTATATCTCTTCATTTGTCTGCATCACGTGCTCGTGATTACTGCTATCAGTGTGCTTAAAAGCACTGAATTAATAAATGAATGCTTAATGAGTCTCATCTAGGTGGCATTAGAAAATGCATTTCCATTCTCTAAGGAAATTATGCCGGTACTGAGCTGAAGACGCTGCTTTAGTTCATTTCTTTGGTTCCTTTGGCTTAGGAAGGATCTTCAAAATGTCAGTGTAATTCCTTACACTATCCAAGTCATGTCAGGAAATATTTCATCTCCGTCAAAGGAAATATGAACTTTTACCACAGTAAATTCTGAATAAACTTATGAAACAACTCGTTTCGTTGTGCGTTATTTTTAATGAGCGCTCCTTACTTTCCTTTTGAGTCACACACCCTTATTTTGTTAGCCTTTTTTCCACTCCCTCATTCGTACTAAAAGATGTAATTGTTATGAAAGTCCTCTTAAAAATCAAGTTTCTGACAGCACTGTAAGACATGTTTTACTTGGTTTTCTGCTTTGGTAGGAAGCCCTATGCTGTGTTTGAGCAAAACAAAGGTGTATGGCATTAGCATACAGAAGACACTACAAATCATGTTTCTTCACTAAGGACCTATTCACCAAAACCCGAGATTAAATGCCATTTCCATCAGGTCAGGTATCTGCACGCTTACAGAGGGTGCTGGAGGGAGGTGGCCTTGAGCCTGCGCTTACCTGTGCTGCTGTGCTGGACACAAGGGGTTCTGTGAGACTGGGGAAGCCGCAGCTCCTGGCCCAGCAGCAGCTGTACCCACCCACATCGCTGCACGCCAATCATTTCTCACATGCTGTTCAAACTCTCCAGCCAAACCCGGTTTTGCTACGTAAAAGGCCAGAGTCGAACGCAAAGGGTCCAAAAGAAGCAGAAGACACAGAAATAGCTCCGTATTAGAGTTTTGAGAGGGATTATGAGAGGTTCTCTGCTTAAAACTCTAGTATGATCTCAGAGGATGTTTTGAAATCCCCAACAAATTGCTTCTCACAGAGGCTGGATTAAGACCTGTAGAATAAATGCAGTTACGGACCTGTGCTACGTCACAGAAAGGAATGAGTAACAAAAACTTTAATAATAATAATAATAATAATAATGATAATAATAACAATAATAGAAAGAGCTCACTGTTGGCATAGATTGTGATGCTTCAGTCTTTCAGGTCTATTGTATAGTTACAACTACAAAGATTAGAGATGCCCCTGTAATGAACCCATAAACCATGTAATCTTCCTCTGGCTTTTAGTACTTCTCTGGATCACAACGTTGAAGTAAAAATAGTTAGAAGAGAACAGACAAGCCTGGGGATTTTGGCTAAGTCATTGTTTCCCAGAGACCGTGCAGCAACTGGTGGCTACGCAAAAAGAAAAGAAAGTGGGTGTGCGAGTGTGGGTGTGCGTCTCTGAGAATTCATGCTGTATTTGTTTTTCTCCTTTTTAAATAGGTATTATACATTTTGGATGCTGTATTAATTTTGGCTCACCTGAAACTTTTATATTATAACTACTAACTTCTTAACTTTTACTTTAGTCTGTCACACACTTTTTTATTATCTCATTTTCTTTTCAATATCGCTCCCCCTGAAGAGATACTTGTGTAGGATTCAGAAGGAGGAGGCTCTGTTGGAGGGAGAAAATTTGATAGGGCTGTGTGTAGGAGGATGAGCAGGACAAGGAAGAGGAGGTAATCTTCATGTTTTGGAAGGAGAGGGACTGTATCAAAATAGGTGAATTAAACAGAGAACAGAACAGCAGAGAAAGTGAAAGGAATGGGGATTAAGAGACTGTTTTAATAGAAACAAGGACCGATGGCAAGGAGGCGTACAGGGAGGCAGTCCATACAGAGCAGGAAAGAATCAAGGGAGTCAGTGTTTTGGGAATGGAATGAAAACAGAAAGAAATGATACTGAAGATTGCAGCATTTACCAGGCTCTTCCAAACTGCAGCGTCTTTCATTAGAACATGGTAATGGCCATGTACCGAGGAACATTATTTTATGTACTTTAAGAAATCACAATTAACTAAAGTGATCAAGGCTTGTCTGACTAGATTAGCTGTGGTATTTTGCATATCCGGGCACTCAAACTGACTACTCTGCAAGGCAGCCAGGTGCCGGAAGACAGCAGCTTACTGTTAAGCATCCCGCACTGTGGAAGTTAGTATTTCCTGGAGATACAAATCTTTTGCATAATCCTTTCTATATTATCCCCTACATCCGATGAATTCACTACCCCTCCATTTGAACCCCTACATCTATGAAACCAGAGATCCACCACCGTTCTGATTACTCCAGTTGGCACTAACTGAAAACAAAAAATTTGTACCTCCACCTCAAAATTCTGTGAGCGAAAATAGGAGCTCCGGAGAAAATCTGGAATCTCACAGCAGAGGTTGGCTGTGGTATTAGGACATGGTAAAATTTTGACTGAACTTCAGAAATCAATTCAGCAAAGGTAGAGCTAAACAGTTTCCATGGCATTATGTCCATCTTGGTTTGGTAACACTTGACCAGACAGTAATACGTTCATAAGTGGTGCTACTGATGTTATAGCAATTAATCTGTTGGAAACCCCAATTCGGAACACAAAGCCAGTCATGGCTATTACCTAGATGAATACTCTGTGTGAAATTTATTTTCTGTATGTTAATAAGAGGTAAATTGTGTGACAAGTCAATTGAGTTGTATAGTGACTTAAATATGATATCAAATTATCGCCTCAAACTGTTGATTATAATGTTACTAATAAGAGCTAAGGCAACCACTCACCTACTCACCTACCTAAGTGATAAGCTGATCTGTTTCTGTTAATGAGGATTAGCCGCAGTTACGGAAACCATTGATTTGCATATGTACAGATAAATGAAATTGAATTTGTGATATGCTATTGTACTTCATTAAAAAAATCCGCAGTACGCTAGCACTTGGAAAACTTGAAAAAATGCTGAGCCAGACTCTGATATGGTGCAGCCAGATTGTCCTGATGGAGTATCTAGAATTCTCGTTCATTACTGCTGTACTGCAGAGTTTCACATAGGTGCTTAAGGATTGTTTCACTGCACTGCAACCACAATCCTGACAAATGCAAAAAGGCCCCACATATCCAGAGGCTTTTCAAAACTTAGTCTAGTGCTTCTCAGAAATCCCAAATTCACACAGAAATCTTCAAGAGAAAATATTCCTGGGAGACTGGTTTTCAAATTCATGTCTGGAAGGCTAGAAAGCTGTTCAATAGGATTGTTTTAATCACGGATCTGCATCAGATGAAGAAACTGTACACTTCAGATCAGCGAAAAATGCCAAAAGAGGTGGAAAAAACAGTAGAAGGTTAGCACTGCACATCTTATTTTCTTTATTTCTGGTCCATTTAGGAATGGTCGTTTTTCATATAGGGGAAGAATAGCAATGGGCGAACATTGCAGAAATAATTGCACAATTGTGATTATCTAACACGCAAGTAAGCACTGGAAATCTCTGGAGAGGGCTTCACAAACTGTGGCACATTCCGGGGTGGCACACAGAGCATTCCTGAGCAGCATGCCGTCCAGGAACGAGCCAAGAGCTGCTGCCGCGATGGTGGCTTTCAACAGCAGCTTCAGCTGTTGCGCTTCCTCCTCTGCAGGCCTGGCCAGGGTCCCCAGAGCGCACTGACAGAGGTCTTTGTAGTGGTACTTAATGAATCCTCCTCCAGTTAACACTGTGGGTGTGATCCACTTCCAGATGCCTCATATGTCTGAGGGAAGATTAACAGTCTAGGCTATTCCACATTCTGCACTTCAACAATTCTGAGGTAAAATCATTATGCCCAAGGTGTTTTTTTTTTTTCCCCAGTATAGCTAATGCTGTACTATAATAACATTTTTTATTATTGTTAATTAAGAATCTTGCCTTCTTTGAATTCTAATTTTTTAATTAGACTGTCAAATTCATCACTAATGGGTTCCCTTTATCATAAAAAAGCTAGCTTTCTTCTTCATGTTTCCATTCCTTTGTTATGTTCTTATGAGCTTGCAAATCTGTAAGCACTTTTCTCCATTTGCAGGCCAATGCCGGGAGGTCAGGATGTTTATAAGGACCTGGAATTCCAAAAAATTCATTTTGTATTTTAGTTCTGATTATTGCCACTTCAGCATAATGACAACATCCATCCAGTTAAAAGTTCAGTTTCATTGGAAATTGCTTTTTTTTCAGTGAATGACTGCTAATCAAAAATGTATGAGCTATGCTTTCATAAGTAAAAAACCAGTAAAATAGTCTCATAAGTAAAATAAAATAAAAAATGGAGAGTGAACAACTTTCTGTTCTAACGTGGCCATCTGTCATTTATAAAGACATCACCCCATTAACCTGTCTAATCAACTCCATTCTTTTTTCAAAGTTGGTTAAGTAAGTTTATGAGGAGACATAGATGTTCTCTTGATTAAATCTGTTGTAAAACGGCCTCCCTGGTGTTCTGCTTTGTGTGCATTTACACATATAAAGGTAATTACAAGTACATATCACTACTGTAAATTCCATGCTTGTCATATTACAGTACATGACATTTTCATTTCCTCCTGGTGAAAATGAAATCTGATATTTTCTATTCAAGCAATAATGACCAATTAGAATTTGTTATTATTAATGTTTGTCTTAAAGTGCTCCAAGTCATGAGGTGGTTTCCTCCGAGGCAGTTGAATTTATAATGTGGAAAAAAGGGGGTTGACATGTTGTTATACTACCTTCAACCATTCCCTCTCAAGCCTGGTTATTCTTTCAACAAACTGGGAGATCTCTATGGAAAACTCACAACGTAGGGAAGAATATTACTCAGTTCCAGTTTAAAGTGGAGAGTTGAAATAACTGATTCTCCTGTCAGAAATGTCTGAAGTCTGTCTCTGACCTTTCCTCCCTGACGTTTTGCTTTTATCGCAGGGACCAGGGCTTCGTTCTCTTGCAAGCGAACGTAGCTCTGCAGAGCTCAGAGTCAGTTAAGCTGCATCAGTTCTGATGCAACGTGGTCAGCTCTCTTCATCGGGATGTCTTCAGTGCCTTCACGTTCTACCCGTCCTGGGGAAATTATTGGAAACTGACCCTCTGAGGAACTGCCAAGGAATGAATTCAAATGACTGCGCTATACCTGGGAAGCACAGTAGGAAGGCTTCTATAATACGCAATCAAAGTTCATGTTAATAGCTGAAACACTGAATATGTTTTAAATGTTTTACTAGTCTCTTAGATAAGTTCCAAATAGGTTATATTTGATAAAATGCCATTTTTATCATTGCCATTGTCAGCATTTGGATAATTTTTTTATTGCCCGATTCTACTTTTATTTAAAATAAAATATGTGTCCTCAAATCCTGAGATGAGTAGATTTACACATATGGAGAATTTTTTGTAAAGACCCTTTGATGGTGATGGATAGCGCATTTATTTTTTGAGGAATACTGACCACTTGGTTTGAAAACCAAATCTCTTTATGTTATATGTGAAATCTTCTCTAGAAACTTTCTTCTCTCTCTAACCGGAGAGACAGGCGACACACAAACACACAGTGAAGAGAGGAGAAAACACAATTCTATATCGTCTGTGGAGGGAGAGAGGGCTAAAAAAGAGCAAGCAGTTGGAATTATGTCATGACACACCATATGACAGACGACAACTTTTGGGGTGCTCCATTTGGAAGACGGAAACGGATCTGCTCTACTCTCACCGAAATGCCGTGGAGGAGGCTGGTGAAGAATCGTCTGGGGAGTATTACAACTCAGGGAGTGGCCAGAATGTCCCTTGATAGATCTCAGGTTATTAGAAATTCAAAGGCAGCTGAAAAATACTCAGACAAAAAAATAAATACCCAGAACCTTGTCTCAAGCACAGAGACAGAGGAACGGAGAATTTGTTTCTGAATCTGGCTGCCCACTTTTCCCTCTTTCCCAGTTCATAAGCACATGTAGCACAGTCACAGACATAAAGTGGCAACTGTTTCATCACCTTTTTCTCTCCTTGAAGGAAACTGACACTTTGCAAAACAAGGAGTAACCTTATGCCACCTTTACAGTCTGAAGGCAACTGGATGTAATACCATGCGGCAGCTAAAATTCTAATCCAATATTGGCAATTTTAAAAATTGAGTGGTTGTGCACAGTTTGACATCTACTTTACTGGCTCTTGCCTTACAAATTTCTTTTTCTCAGAAGTGAAGGGAGCTAATAGCAGCAGTAGCAGAGAGTAGAAGCAGAAGTGGCAAAGTACAAACTCTGAACTTCAGCATGTCCGGGCAGCTCGCAGACAGGATCTCATGGGAGGATGCTTTGAAGGGCCAAGGGCCACAGAGAGCGGCTCAGTCTTTGCGGGCAGCCTCCTGAAAGCACAAGGAGGGTCCATCCCGAACTGCAGGAAAATGGGTGTGCGTAGCAGGCGGCCAGACTGGCTGAGCAGGAAACTCCTAGCTGAGTTCAAACGCGAAAAGGAAGTGTATGGGGCTGGAAGTGGGGATGGGCTGCGTAGAAGAAACAGAAGTATTGTGGACACGCAGGGATGGAGTTGGGTGTTACACGCTGTTACACGTTGCCCAGAGAGGCTGTGGAGACCCCAGCCTTGAAATTTTAAAAAACTTGAATGCCTAAGACCCTAAGCAACCTGACTGAACTTTGGAACTAGACCTGCTTTGGGCAGGAAGCAGAAGTTTTTACTGTCTGAGTTTTTACTATCTCTACAGAAAGGCTACTCGCAATTTTAACTTAGACATATGAATTGAATCTAATTTAAACCTAATCCTTACTGTTTCATTTCTGGCAGTCTTTCTTTTCAAATTGTGTGAAATTTACGTACCACTATGTGGTTTTCTTTCTGGGAGGGGATGTCAGCTTTCAAAGCAGAATCTGCATTGTCATGAGGATTTTAAAGATGGAGTCAATTAACAGACTGATTTAATGTAGGCTAAAATTATTTTTCTAAAGAAATACAGACCAGAGTCTACCTTTTAGTTATTTCTTTCCAGGTGTATAGGCATTTATAAAAGTATAATGGGCTTTTTTGAAATGAGAGGTACTTCAGGGTATTGTTAAAAATGGTCTTGTTTTGCAGGTTGTTAGTTATAAAAAAAGAGGTTTACAAATATTTTCTGATACCCAGTCATATCAGAGGAAAAGAAGCCCTGTGTGTTAGCGTAATGAAAATACATAACGTGAGAGTAGCAGGGATTTTCTACAACATTCACTGCACTCGTTATTCAACAGGTTATATAAATGGGTCTAAAAATATTTATAGTAGGGAAGTGAACTAGGTGACTTCTTGATGGCACTTCCTGTAAAATATTTCTGTAATTACTTTGTCAGGATATCACATTATTACAGACCTGAGCCCAGGGTTGAGAAGTCTTTCTGCATAAGTCCATGCCTATTGAAATACACCAAGATATCTTTAGTTAGAACATCATAATTAGCTGAGAGCCATACAAAAAAGAAGGGCTAGGTGCAGAGAAATAAAAGTTTCCATGTTCTGGTAGTGCAGCTGGATTGGTTTTGGAGACAATGCCATGGGTGGTTATTTTTTCCGTCTTTTCTTTTTGAGTACACTTCCAATAAAATGCCAAGGGTATTTATCCATTTCAGAAGGATCTCTCTTTTTCAACTTAAGTTTGTATCTTAAAAGGATACAAAATCGAAAGAGGTTATCATTCAGTTGCATGTAACCTCACTGTTTGAATTTATAAATATTGCAAACTGGAGTCTCGCTTAAAGAAAGTAGCAAAAATGGAGTAGAGGGTTTGGGATTCGGCTGTAGAAAATAACCATAAGTATCCATATGTTTTTAGAGGCTGGAATCCCAGTGTTAAAGGAGTGTGAATGTTATTGGGGACTGGATATAGTATTACTCTAGTGATAAGTCTATTTTCCACTTTTTGAAAAAGAATTTTCCACTAAAATTATGACTGCCAGATTTCCTGCACCACTCACTACTCTCAAATATTTTGGAGGCTCCCATGATCTTAATACAAAAAGGGATGATTTGGCCCTGGCACCACGTACGCGCTATGCACTATGACACTTCAGACAGCTGGTAGTCTGAAGATCACAATTTGGAAACCCTTATGTGAGCAAATAACTGTGTTCTCTTCTTACTAAATTAATTTAACTAGCCACACTGTAAAATTATACTGCAAGCCATTCATGATCCTTGAGATGAAACGTGTTACTCTTCAAATGATGCTTTACAGTGAAACATTTTATTCCTTGAAAGGAAAAAAAATCCACAGAAATATCTTAATATAACTTAATAACATATCCACCTAGTACAACTGATGATTGGGTAAATAGACATTCAGCCATATGCCTTTTAGACAAAAACTTTTAAAGTCACATTTTCTTAATTTGAAGTGGGTGATGGATAAAATGCATGAGGAAACTCAGATTTTTCTGCCAACTGCAGCATAGTGGAAATCTTCTTGCATAATGAAGTGTTAACTAAGTCATGCTTTTGCAGAATGATTTAAAGTGTGATTCCACCACCAAGAGACTGTAAAAAAAGCAGGGCTCCATAGTGTCTCAGTAACTTCAGCATAAGATATGCTGAGTTTGCAAGGAAAAAAGGTGGGAATGTTTGGTTTGGGAATTTTCCCCCTCCTAATTTCCAGTCCCCCAAACTCCTCCTTTGCATCTCATGCATCATTAGCTGGAATAAATTATCATCAGACTAAATTGCATGATTAACTATAGCTGAGTTGGCAATAGAGGGAGAGAGACTTTAACCCGTACCATAGGCAAATTTGGTAGGAAATAGCTGATAAAGAAAGTGCTCAATCACCTCAACTACGGCACTCTTACAAAATAGTCTTTTATAGAAGAATCAGAGCTTTAGGAAAAGTATAATAATGAGACAAAACAAGCTTGTATAAAAACATGCAATGAGTTTCGGAAAAATTCACTACAGTCAGAAAATTATCAGTTTTATGGATAAATTTCAGAATGTTCTGTAAAACATTGGGGAAAAAAAAAACAACAGAGAACTGAGAAGCACACAGAAAAATAAAATTTTGACAATCAATTATTTGCTTAGCAAAAAAAAAAAAACAACCCCAAAATAACAAACAACAAACCAACCAAAAAAAAATCTAGAGAGAATAGATTTTTTGCAATGCAAATACTTTACAAAGAAATATCCTAAAACAGGTAAATCTGAATAATCCACTGAAGTGTAATCTAAAAGGGCAGAAGATTATGGAGCGCAGGCACTATCTGTCCCCCCACCCTGTTTAATTTGCAGAAGTAAAAAATTAAGAGGCAGCATATAACATCTGGTCTCTATTCCCTACAGCGACCACATTTAATTGTGCTTATAGAGAGAGACCATGATTTTTGTCTGAAACAGCTTTCTGCTCTTTAAAAACCTCCAACCATAGTACTCAGTATCTTGGCTCTGCCTGTGCAGAATCTCTCCAATGCACCCTTGAAAGCAGCAGCAGCAGCAGAAGGAAATGCATGATGACTTTCTGGGTGGTGGCCAGATATTGGGAGACATTGGTACCTCCCTCCCCTGCCCGTTCCCCACTGCTGGGGCTACAGCAAGGAAGAGAAGAGGTGAGAGGGGCTGGAAATGCAGTGTGCTACCCTGTTATTATGTGTGCTGGAAAGCGAGCTGTGCTAGCCATAGTTTTTTCTTTGTAATTTATGTGTTATGTCATAATGTTTCGCTACAGCGGGATTCAAACTATTCAAAGTATTTTTAATTAGCGAGTACCAACAGAGGAAGAAAGCTGTATTCGTACAAGGAAATAGGACAACAAGGAAGTTCTCATGTGAGCCAGGGTTCTAAGGAAAATATTGTCAATGAGGCACAAGGCTGCCTGCATCTAGATTTACACTGTGGTGTAAACACTTACAGCTACCTAAATAATGTAAATTTACAGCAAAATTAAAAGCAGAACATTAAATAGGCTCTAGCAGTGCTATGAAAAAGCATATACTCACCAAGAATGAACACTGCTTGGCAAAGCACTCAGACCCTGATTTTTTTCTGCCTAAATCACACCCGAACTGTTGACTGATGTTACTCCAAATGAAATTTAGGTTTGATTAATCTGTTCCTTAATATCGTCTTGTTGTAGGCAAAAATAAAGAGTTATATGGAACAAACCAAAATATTTTTCCTAAATTAGAGGCTTTTATGTATAAAGACAACTTAAGTGAATTTGCCATCAGGCTCTAGCATGCGGTACGGAGATAGAGAGTTGGTATGCAAGTTATTTCTGTAGCTCTACCTCGTCTACAACATTTGCTAAACTGGAAGTGCAAAAACAGTTGTAGGAGTTATCCGAGAAGGGGAGAGGGGAATTTAAAACAAAGGGCTTGTGTTTTACTTTGCTTGTAAGGCAGAAGCAAAGGGCAATTTGGGGATAGTGTGGTTTATGTATGCTTTATGGCAACTAAAATAAAAGGGAAGATTGCTTTTTTACACCCAGAAAGAATAATTTTCCTGATTTAAATACTGAGTAAAATGCTGATAATTCCTTCATCAAACATGAGTACATAAATAAATTATACAAGAATAATTATTTTGTTGCGCACTATATTCACAAATATTAGATAGGAAAAAGAAAATCTCAGTTACAGAAAGCAACAAAAGCTAGCGAGGTCTCTTGAGTTTTCCTTTTATTAAAATAAATCAGTAGTCTTGCTGGGATTTCTTAAAAATAATTTATGTCCAGAAGTTAAACATGTTTAAATAAATTGACTGCATAGATCTTCCAAAGAAAGAAAGGTCTAACGCCACACTCAGATTTTTGGAGAGAGTTTGTTGGTTTTATTCTGGTGGGTTAAAAAATATATGTTAAATAAAGCATGGTTTCTGATGATTACTTGATAATAGTTCGTACGGTCTGTGTATAAAAAAATTGCAGGTTTGTATAAAGTGTCTGTTTTGGTAGGAACTGCTAGTTTTCACGGGTGGTTTGGAAAAAAAAAAGGTATCTCAAGGTTAAATTTCTCAGGAACACTTTAAAAAAAATCTTTGACACACGTAGCAAGAAGAAAGCATTATTAAAAGGACGATCACTTAAATAGAATTAATCAAAATCGATTTTGTTTAGACTGGGAACCTGAAAGGACAAGACCAAACAAGATGCTCATGACCCCCTTTTTTAAAAAGAAGAACAAATAGTCATACCCTGAAGTGCTGACTGAGCTGTATGCTGTTAGCTCTCCCTGACTGTAAAGGTACCCCTCACTTCGTCTGTGCTCTGTAATAAGGATCGTGGCTTCTCCTTTCTTCTAACCTGTAGAAAGATCTTTGGGACTGATTTGATTTAGGGAAGATGAGAATGGGCAAGTTTCTGATACTTACATTGTCTTTGTCTTACCCAACAATTAGTAGAAAAGGGTACTACAGACCCCATCATGTTGAGGAAACTGATTGCAAAGGCCAGTAACATTGGGTCGCAGAGACAAAATCTCGAAATGGTTAAGCAGTTTCATGGGAAATGGAGAAAGCTAGAGGAGAAGACAGGATATGTTGCTTCCTCTACGTTTCCAAAGATTTACAGGGAGTACATAAAACCTCCTGGCTTCTGAATTATGAAACCACATTTATTCCTAGGTGGGGGTTGCAAGCCCATATAAGGAGGCAAATCCTCTATTTCCCACAAAGCCTTCCCACTCCCCCAGTAGAGATGCTAGACCTTCACAGGAAGCGATAGGACAAGGGGTTAGTGGCTTCAAACTGGAAAAGGGTAGATTTAGATTAGATATTAGGAAGAAACATTTCACTACGAGGGTGGTGAGACACTAGAACAGGTTGTCCAGGGAAGTTGTGGAGGCCTCCTCCCTGGAAGTGTTCAAGGCCAGGCTGGATGGGGCTTTGAGCAGCCTGGTTTAGTGGGAGGTATCCCTGCCCAGGACAGGGGGGTTGGAACTAGATGGTCTTTAAGGTCTCTTCCAACCCAAACCATTCTATGATTCTATGATAATTAAAGTGAGAACTTCTTTCCATTATCTTTCAAACCCAGTTCTAGTACAGACAGACATGCCTTTCATAACCAGTTCTGGACATAGGAAATTATTTTGGTTTACAAGATGAATATAAAAACCATGTTGCACAACCCACCTCCTCTTCTGTCTCCTGCCAGTTGCCAGGCATCTCCCTCATGGGCCAGTGGACAGGATTCTTACAGTCCCTAGTGAAGCCACTTTGTGTGGGGCTGTAGCAAAGTCTAATGATCCTTCCCATTTACTCAGCACTGGTGAGGCCACACCTGGAGAACTGTGGCTCAGCTTTGGCCAATGGCATGTCCCCCTTGCAGATGGCTGGAACTAGCTCCATCTACCATGGGGGCAGCTCCTGGAGTCTTCTCACAGAAGCTGCCACTGCTACCAAAGCAGTGACACATAAACCCAATACAGAAAAGATAATTTAAAAAGAGAGAGAGTACAAGAAACACAGGCAGGAATTAAAATCTAGGGACACTGAACCACATAGTGGGAGATGCTGAAAGAAAATTTTAAAAGTGACAGGTGACAAGACATTGCAGGAGGAATTCATCAATGATCTGAAGGAGGGGATCGAGTGCACCCTCAGTCAGCTTGCAGACAACACCAAGTTGGGTGGGAGTGTTGATCTCCTTGAGGGTAGGACGGCTCTACAGAGGGATCTGGACAGGCTGGATCGATGGGAGGAGGCCAATGGTATGATGTTCAACAAGGCCAAGTGTCGGATCCTGCACTTGGGTCACAACAACCCCGTGCAGCGCTACAGGCTTGGGGAAGAGTGGCTGGAGAGCTGCCTGGGGGAAAAGGACCTGGGGGTGCTGGTCGACTGCCAGCTGAATATGGGCCAGCAGTGTGCCCAGGTGGCCAAGAAGGCCAACAGCATCCCAGCCTGTATCAGGAACAGCGTGGCCAGCAGGACTAGGGGAGTGATCGTCCTCCTGTACTCAGCACTGGTGAGGCTGCGCCTCAAATACTGTGTCCAGTTTTGGGCCCCTCACTACAAAAAAGACATTGAGGTGCTGGAGCGGGTCCAGAGAAGGGCAATGAGGGTGAGGGGTCTGGAGAACAAGTCTTACGAGGGGCAGCTGAGGCAAATGGGGGTGTTTAGTCTGAAGAATAGGAGGCTGAGGGGAGACCTTATTGCTCTCTACAACTGCCTGAAAGGAGGCTGTAGAGAGATGAGGGTCGGTCTCTTCTCCCGAGTAGCAGGTGACAGGAGGAGAGTAAACGGCCTCAAGTTGCACCAGCAGAGGGTTAGATTGGATATTAAGAAAACTTTCTTCACGGAAAGGGTTATCAAGCATCGGAACAGGCTGCCCGGGGCAGTGATTAAGTCACCATCCCTGGGGGTGTCTAAAAGAGGTGTAGTCGTGGCGCTTGGGGACATGGTTTAGCGGTGGACTTGGCAGTGTTGGGTTTACGGTTGGACTCGATCTCACAGTTCGGTTCCGGTTCTGTGGTTCAGTGAATCACGCCTCGGGGACGGGGGGCGGCGGAGGCGGCCCAGGACGGCTCCCTCGCTGCCGCCTTTCACCCACCAGGCGGCGGCGCGAGGCTGGCGGCGACGCTGCGCGGGCGCGCGCGCTGCGGTGCCGCCTTCCGTCCGCCAGGCGGCGCCGCGACACCCGGCGGGCCCGGGACGGGGCGGGGGCACCGACAGCGGGCGGCACCGCGGAGTACGGCGGCGCCTCCGCGCATGCGCTCTGCGCGCGCGGCCGCAGCCTTCACCGCTGTCTGACCTTGCCGGGACACCGTCCCCGTCCCGTCCCGCCGCCCCCGGCTCTCCCCGCCACCCGCCCGTCGACCGCTAGCGAACCCAGGGCCCCCCCTTTCCCCCTGGGCATCCCCCACCGGGCCGGGGAGCTCGGCGGCGCCCCCGGCCGCAAGGAGGGTTCAGGGGCCGCCCGGCTCCGCTCACCTTCTCCCTCGGTGCAGCCGCATCCCCGGCGGCGGGGGCTCAAGGCTCAGTCCCGGTCGTTCCTGAAGGCAGTTCTTACTTGGTGATTACTCTGGAATATTGAAGCCAATTTAGCATTACGGTCTTAGGCCCTTTCCAATGTAAGGTGTTGAAAAAATGCTGTTGCTACTACAGTATCATCGAGTTCTTCATGTAATGCTGCTTGCTGCCCGAGCACTGCAGTGTTGTTTCACTGGGGAGTTTTGTTCTCCACCTTTCTTCCATAAAGCAGGCAGTGCGAGGTGCCATCCAAGCAACTTTTTTGGCCTTACTGCTGCTTTCTCTTGTGTTAACGAGCCAGTGGTGTTGGGATGCGGATGCTAGACGTGCCTCCCATAGACCAGAAGGCCTGCACGCGGAGGTCACCGTGCAGTAGCTGGCCTTCAAGTGGTTTTGTCCCAGGTGACACAGTGCCTTGCACTCAACTTGTCCTTAGACTGGTACTTGCTGGTACTGGGTGGCACGCAGAGACCCACGGTTCTGGGTCAAACATACATCTCCAGGGGCTGGCATGGTATTCCAGCCTCCTCGCGCCTGTAGGGACGGCTTTGGTCCTGCAGACCAGAGAAGGAAACCTTTTTCAACTTAATCCATAAAAAAAAGACAGAAAAATCACTACAGATGGGAAGTACCAGTACTACTTGATATTATTAAAATAAAAATAGCTGATAGGTGTGTATTAATGACCCCTAACAATCCATCTCAGCTCGTCTATGTAGAGTGAAACGCCTCATTTCTTCAGGCCAGGAAAGCTTTTTAATCTCAGGATGAAGACCTAGCCCAGTCCACCCCTCTGGAGGCATGATGGCGTCAGCATGTCTTTCTCCTGGACTGTTTTCTCCAGGATGAGCGTGATCCAGTCAGCAACCAAGAGCTGGTGTGCAACCCTCCCCTTTCTGGGCAGTTCTGTTTCCAGACCAGGTGCCATCACGCTGCGTCAGTCTCAGAAGCTCTAGCAGGGAAGCTCCAGGCTGCTGGCCTGGGAGTCCAGAGCACGTGCAGTATAGGAATGCCTGAACAGTCTGTCCCGCTTCGTTGACAGCTCAACTGATCTTTATTTGCCCAGGCAGGCTTTGTAAAGCTGAAAGGGCTGCTGGACTCAACGTCAGCACAGTAGTTTGCATCTCTAGCCAGAAAGCAGCACTTTTCTCCATGGGGCACAGCACAGCACTGAGCTGTTCCTTTGGCTTAACGCAGGGCATGCGACCTCATGCTGAAAACACAGCAAGACATACAGACCGGGAGTAAGTTTCCTACCTAGGAGGTGTAAGGGCTGAGAGCATGGTGAGTGCTGTTTTTCCTCCTTCATTCCTGAGCTGCAGTTCAACTGAAGCCACTGCTGGACTAGGGAACAGGCTCCCTCTCCAGCTATCCATAGGTGGTTCAAGGTGGACCCAAAAAGCCTGCATGATACAGGCCACAGGTCTGAACTGGTTTCCCCCTGTAGTGAGTCCAGTAATTTCCGTCTGATTAAAATATCTCTTCAAAAAAAGACATCCAATTTCTCCATGAAGAGGCGGATAAAAGCTGGCATGCATCTGTAATTTGTGAAACAAAAAACAAGTGAGAAGCTCAGGAGCATGTAACACAATGCACCATCTTAGCACACGCAGGTAACACACCCCTTCCTTCCCAACCAGAGAGATGGAAGTCATCGTCAGCTGGGCTTTCTGCATGCATGTCCCATCAAAACGCAATAATTCACAAGAGAGCAAATTAGTCGTGTTAGCTTTTAAAACAAACAAACAAACAACAAAAAGAAAAAGAGTCCAGGTTATTAGAGTAGGAAATGAAAGGGCCTATGAGCTAGATACTTTCATCTCTGTAACATTTTTTTACTGAGTTTGAGTAATTCCTTCTTTAAGAGATGGAGCAGAAATACTGCAAGTTACAGACCTTACCCTCTTGAGGTTTTGCAGCAGGTGACTGTGCTGAGGAAGAATATTCATCTGACTCCCCTCGGGGAAGACTTGCACTGTCTCCATCTGCTGTGAAGGAGGAGAGCAATACTGGACTTCTATGAAGTCGAACATTTACATCAAAATATCACAGAGAAGAATCTTGACCTTGAGCACTAGACGAGTAATCATCTACTATAAGAACCCAAAGGCAAATTACTCCCTGACTGGGCTGGCACTTGCCCAGGCAGTGGTCCAAAGCTTGGGTATCACCAAAAAGCACCACTGCTGGACATCAGGGATGTTTCTGACACACCCTAAAAGCAGCGGGAGCTGCTGCAGTGATCAAGCAGGTCAATGCACAATGCCACTTCTCCCAGAAGAGAACCGATTACAAAATGAATCCAGGTTCAGTGAAGCAGCAGCCAGCAGTGTCAGCAAACACCGGACATCTTCCCTTTGCACAGGAAACCCAAGGAAGTAAAAACACGTTTGAGTGCCTCAAAAAAATCATCTCACACAGGGAAGAGTGAGCAGGGAGTCTCTGACTGCCTTGGGTCTGTATGGGACCCCTTTTGGACTTGGCTCGCCCAGGAGTTTTCAGCAAACCTTGATCCGACCTCAACCATTGTGCTTCCTGACTTGTCGGTCTGTCCCTGTAGGACAGGCTTGAGCGCGTCCCAGGATGGGCGGTGTGAAGCAGCCCGCCTACTGTATTTGAGTGCCCCAGGGGACAGGAATACCTCTGCTTCTTGCAGTCTCTGCTGAAGCCACCTTGCTTGGCGCGGTTGCAAAGTCTAATGATTGCCCTGAAGCACAGGTTTTGCTGAGGCAGTGGTCTGAGAGTGGGATATCCAGGGAACCCGGATACATGAACTACACCTGCCTGCAGGCAGTACTACTCCAGCACCACCCTGGGGTTTTCCCTCGGAGACCAAAATGGAGCAGGGAACTTAAAAATGGATTTTACAACGGTTGGCTCCTGTGGCAGTGTATAGCCGATCCCTATGAGAGCTGCTGCCAGGGGGAAACCACAGCCGTGGCGAGGTACGGGACACTACAGCAAAGATCTTTTCTGTCACCCACAGGCTGCAGAGTCTCAGCAGGACTTGGCCAGTACTCGTGCTCTTTTTCTTCATGGAGTTTGCATTTGCAGAGTCTTTTCAATAAAAGGAAATACTTTCTAATATGAATCGGTGCAATAGAAATTGCGATGTGACTTATTTAACTGACATACAGATCACGTTACATGATTTATTTCTGTACCAGAGTCTAAGGTTATATTTAATGCACCCTTTGAATTCTCTCTGGGAATGAGGAAGGGAGATGAGCTGACACGCATCTTAGAAGAACTGCTGTTTTCAGAGTTGGTCCCAATGACTAGCAACAAGACATAAAAGTATTTTTGGCAGTGTGGAATGCATTTACAAAAATATTGCATTTCCAGTGGAGCAGGCGATGACTCCCCTCTACAGGCAAAGGAGGATAGCTCTGTGGGGAGACAGGTTGCTGCCCATGTGGTGATTCAGGGAAAGGGAATTAGGCTGACTTTGCAGCCTATCTGCCATCTCACCCCAGCTTTTGCTATTGCCCTGTCTATGACCTGCAAATACCCCTTAGTCTGGCCTTTGGGTGGGTTTTGCTTTCTTCCTTGTCAAGCCGCTTTTGTCTTCAGTCTTCCCGTAAAATACATCCCATAAACTGCCATTTTGATTGCAGCACATTTAAAAGAGGTGGGTGGTGAGCTGGTGTTGTCCAAAGGCAAGAAGCGGGTGGCTGTAGCACTGCTTTGCTCTCAGACTGCAGGTAAAGCTGGCAGTCTCCTTTTGGTGAAGTGCCAATGACTGGACCAGCCTTCAGAGTAGCCAGGGAGCACTCGCTGTATGGGTAGGGAGGCATGTGATGAAAAGCTGACTCAATGCCACCGTGATCCTGCATTTGTAATTCTATGCCCGGTTCTACGAAAGGCCCCAGTTCTTGAGAAGAATGTGCAACGAGGTCCCCTAACCGCAAGATCCCAACCAAACCTACTCTCCTTTAGCACCCGAGAAGAGACACAATGTGAGAACCAAAAAGCAACATCTTCACCCATCAAACCTGCAAATAAAACCAAATTAGTTACCTGAAAATCTCCTCAGCAATCTAGTCATTCCAGATATACACCTGCACAGCATGACAGACAGGTTTTCTTGGTGTCAGGCAATTAAATCTCTATGAAGATATAAATCAAAACACCAGCTTACAAATCATCATCATAAAATGTTGCTGGAGGTTATGTTTCCCTGTTTCTTTTCTACAATTTACTAACACTGGATCTTTCTGGAATACGCTCTTTTAAATTTGTCAGGGAGTAAGCCAGAAATTGAATTCAGGTATATGGATGAGTCTTATAGTCTTGAAAATAATATTGTGAACATTTGTTGAAGCTGCTTGTGCTTTCATTGGTTGGATATTATGTTCAGTTGAATCCGTTCCATATTGTTATGTAGATGCATGCACAGACATAAAGCTATCAAATGTGTTATGTCTCATTGCGTTTTCCTTCAAAGCATCTGAAGGTCTGTCCTGTCAGCTGGATTGTCCACCTGTAACTGATATCTCCCTCCTTGATTTATACATGTTGGGAAAGAGCCCAACAAGGAGCTGGGTCATCTGCAACAGGTGTCTCCTGTCTTTATTTCTTACTGTCATAGACTGAGGTCTGTGAAATTTAACTTTGCTGCACCACAGAATTACCTTGCCCTTTGAGACAAACAAATTAAATTTGCTGCTGTATATTGTGTTGTACTGGGCACTCTGCCTTTTCTTTATTCCAGCCTTACGACATCAAAGCATTCATTGAAAAAAGATGGTATCATACTGTCTGCATTAAGTGACATTTTACTGTGCAGATCACACTGGAGTCTTGTTAATTTCCATCTCCCTTATGTTGTTTCTAGTCAGATGTTTTAGAAATTCCAGTAAGAAATAAGAAGAATATTTTGTATGGCTTTGTACAATATTTTGAATGTAGTCTGTGCAAAGGTCAAGTGTTCCTATGTGGTCAACAAGTGATAAGCAATGTTTAATAATGTCCCATTTAAAATTAGTTAGTTAAAAGACAGTCTAAAAGTGTTGCTTCTCCAAAGGTTCACACAGTAATTCACTGAATTCAGAAATGGGTACATTGTGACTGCCGTGATAAGCGGAGGCCTCAGGCAGCGCAGAGGCCAAGCAAAGAGAGACAAGAGGTGCCTGTGGAGAGAGGGAGGTATAAATTTTGTAGAAACAGCAGGCAACTCAACTTACCTTGAGTAATGTATTAATGGTGACCCTATAACAGCTGCTCTGCTGGTCTTGGCTCCCCCAAAATGAAGAGCCGGAGCCAGGGTCCGTGTCTCCTGCGTGCCTGGAGTACTGCTTATCAGCCCCTGCAGAGATGTCTCAGGGAATGGCCAGGTCTCCTTCTTGGCTGCCCAGAGTGTGCTTAGGGACGCTGCAGCATGCAGAAAGGATCCTCCGTTCCAGCTCTGCAGTTTCAGCCCAGACCTAAAGCAGCATATTGGAAAAGATGCACTTTAGCATCTCATTCGCTGTTCACACTGTGATTCCGGATTGACAGCTGTTAAGACGGAAGCAGCATGTGTACACGTTGCAAAAAACAGACCTTGTAAATCCTCAAACAATGTTGGCAGGGCACAACGGCAACGCACTCTGCTCCATGTGAGAGGGAACTCTGTCCAACCATAGTCGGAGCATGATGATCCCAGGGAGCAAGGAAATGGGGCCGGAGAGAGGGGAGATTTAATAAAAGTTAAATGTAGTTTCATGGAGCATCTTGGCTGGTTCTGTTCTACAGTAAAAGCTTTACTGGTGTCAATAAGACAATTCCCATTGATTTCATTGCTATGAGATGACTCCCCCCATCCCTCCAAAAAAAAATAAAGTTCTGGAAAAAAATAGGAGGCACTGAGTGTCATTAATTCCCCATGGAAATACACTGTTGAAAAAGCATCATGGCTTGTGGACTCAAGCACTAAATAAAAGCACTATACTTACAGTTGAGCAAGATACACTGGATGTGCCTGACAGCACTGTGTTTCGCTAAAGAATGGTTGCACTTCCATACGTCTTGCACCTCTCCAAGATCTTACCCGAAAGTGGGCCAACCCATTCATGCATTTTCTTATTTGTGCACCAAGCATAAAACACGTTTTTCTTATTTCAATACATGGGTCAAGCCATATTAGAAAAACAGTTGTTTCACAGTGGTGTAGAAAAAGATGAGATCTTAAATACAGGCTGGGGGCAACCTGAAACTCCAAATGTGAGACAGAACATAATCATGTGCAGATGCAATTGCACAAAATGACTCACCTGGAAGGTGAAGACAGAACGGGCCAAACAGCTTACAAGGGTCTCCAGGAGCAGAGACCCTTGTGGAGTTAGGACCTGGGAGAACCCATGAGGGAACACTTCTGCTTACCCAGGTTTTTCCAATCGGTGGGATAACCTCCAGTGTTTTGGTATTCACCCAGCACTACATCTGGGCCAGGCTTGCCCAGATTTGAGATACAACAGGTGACAGACTGTTATAGTTTGGGCCGGACTGGCCACTGAAATGAATGACATATGCTCTCTGACCTCTCTCCCTTCAGAGAGGGGAGAGCATCTCCCTTCAGAGAGCGGAAGAAGAGAGAGGAATAGACTTATGAGTTTAAAAGAAACTGAACTACTTTAATGAAATATTATTAATAAAAAGAAAATAATGAAATATATACAATATATACAAAACTGTATTGAGATCCCAGGATGACGATCGCGTCACTGGCATGCACTGGGAAAGTCACAGGCTGGACTCAGTGACAGATGGGAGCTGGATTCCTGGTCTGGATTGAGGAATGGATAGATCGGGATCAAAGGCAGACGAACAGAGAGAATCCTCCTTGGACACCGGCCATTGAAGAAAGAGAGCTGACCCTTTGATCCCTCAGCTTTTATGCAGCAGCAGCAGCCCTCAGCAGGATGCAGATGGGATGGAATACTCCATTGGTCAGTTTTGGGTCACCTGTCCTGTCTGCTCCTCCCTGCACGTGTGACCCCTCTACGTTTTTCTGCTTATGACCCTCCAATAGGGCAAATAACAAAGTGAGACGGCCTTGGTTGTTACAGCAGCAAGTATAAAAAAAGCCTCTCTGTATCCCATTCCTTGGCATAAGTTACAATCAGGTTTTACCACTCTGGGAGAGAACAGTGTCTGAACAATATGCTGCTAATTTCACAGAGTTCAGTTAGTTAGAAGAGGCTTAACTGAAAAGTAAAATTACTGAACAGAAAATTGGTTCTGTTTTACATCGAACCAGGACACAGTCTGAATCAGGATGTGCTTACCTCCTTGAAATTAGTATTCCCTTAGCTAGATGCAAAAAACAGGTAAGCTCTGCCACTTCTTGTCACGGTAGAGACAAGAATTAAGGAGCCATTCTTCATTTTTGTTTTCATCAATACTTACTATCATATGTGCAACTCTTTTCAAAACTGGCTTCTGAATTACCCTCCACTTGGTCTTGAAAATATTCAAATAGTATTCCTAAACATCGTCCTAGATAGTTAATCCTGCTCAGGTGAATAGATGCAACTGGAGTAAGCACAGCATGACATTTAACACTGTAACCATGGCACCTCCCCTTCTTGAATGAAGCTAAATGCAAACATTATCTCTTTCCTCTCCCTGTGTTGCGTTGCCCTGAAAACTAAACAGGCTTTTTCCTTCAAATGCTGACAATATCATTTGTTTCTCCGTGCTGAAGAGATTAGGTGAAAAGGCAGAAGCAGGATTAATTTACCGCTGAGGTAAGGGGTTGGAGTCCTGTTGATTTCAGCTGAGCTGTATGCTCACTTGCATCAGTGGGGCATTTGAACCAGAAGCTGAAGATGCATTTTTAAAGATGAAACTCATCTTCTGAAAATGGTGAAATGTTTCCATAGAAAAGTAACTAACTGCATGGGGCTTGATGACTTGGACTAGCCATCAGCAAATCCTTCCAGCTTCAAAACATTTTCAGGAATTTATTTGCCCGTAACCAGTCATTGTTACTTACTACAATTACCATAACACCTTGGAGACCTGGAAGACCGTTGTCTTCAGCACTGCACAAAAGGCCACTCAGAATAAATCCCAAACTAATGCCTGCTCACTGTCATCTGTCAGGATGAGAGTATCTCCTTTTTGTCAGTTTTTCACACGTGACGCTATGCCTTTCTAACAGGAAAGGGTTGCCTGTCTGTCCGCAGCTGGAAAAGCCTGGGACAGTTTTGTGTCAGTGGGCACCAGGGAAGGATCAGCACAAATGTTGGTGCTCCAGGCAGTGCAAACAGAGGGCAGCCATCCATGTTAGACAGGGCACTCCTCTAATCCTCCTCAGCTCTTGAAGGAAACTGACAGTGGTGAGGAAGGTGCCCTCACATTTATACAAATCTTAATATTAGCTGTGCACAACACTGACATTATATGCAGTTACGTGTGATGCGGTAATGAGCTGGTTGCGCAGCTTTATGCTGCTTGTGGACTGGTACCCTCCTTGACAGCTAGCCCAGGAGCTAGTCCAGCCTCTGCCGAACTCATCACAACTGCTCCTCTGATCACCCTCGCAACACTCCCACTGACACTGAGAAGTCTTCTTGCCCCCACTTTGCAGATAAGAAGCAGAGATAAAGCCATGACTATGAAGTAAAGCAAGGACTCAGCCAGAGGCTTGGGTCATCTCGCTGAAAGAGATTTAAGTTAATGCTTCACACCTCTGATATGCTAGAAAAAGAGCTCATCATTGCAACTGAACTGACAAAATAACCAGTTTATGCTACTCACCCTAATTAGTAAAAAGTGCAATTCCCCATAAATATTTTCTCAGCAGTAGACTCAGTTTTGGTTGTTCTCAGCATCCTTACTCCATGTCCATCCAGCTGTTTGTCCCTACCATCCACCCTGTCCCGCAGGGATAATCACCCAATTCATGCACTAAACTGATCTGAGTTTTAAAACAACCAAAAATGGCAGAAGATGTCAGCAGCAAGTGCAGAATCGCAGCAACTATGCCGCACCCCAGATTCCCACTTACTGTAATGGGCCCATACAGAAGGTAGATGGCAAAGTAGGCAAAGATTGCACATTGCATGCAGCGGTGTGTTGCTTACACACTGTATTTCTATGTGATGCTCACATGTCAAAAACAAAGATTACACACTGCTGAAGCTTTCATTCAGTGCTGGACATGATTTTGAACACATCCATCTTCCTGTGGACCCAATGCTAAGTCAATATGAAGATTCTCAGAAGTTTCTGTATGCTTTGGGTCAGATCCTATAAGCTGACAGATTCACTCGTAAACACAAAGTTTCATGAAATCTTCTACGTTACAAAATGATGACATAGGATTTAATTTTGCATGTGGGCCCTGCGCTTTTTGCTTTTTTAAAAACACGAATTTTAACTTGAATAATGCCTCAGTTTTTGTCATACATTATAATGCTGAATGCCTATTATCCTATTCTTCCTATTTGCTCTTAGGATGAAGTAGTATCCCTTTCTATAATAGCAGGCAGTGGCTGTATTAAAAACAACTAAGCAAAGATGAGTACAGCATCAACAAGAAATAAAAACTGCTATTAAGTACAATAATGCCATGGACTGGGTCACACATGAGCTTACTTCTGCATGATTTCTACCTTCAGAAATTTCTGCTGATTTCTGCCTTCAAAACCACAAATACAAAGTAGCAACCACTGTTAAAAACTACTCTCTTTTTCTGTGTAAGTTCTAGAAAAGCCTTCTCTTGAGAGTTACAGAAAGAAAAGCATGGCCAAGCAAGAAAATATTCCTACAGAGCAGGCTTACCTAAACAAATACAAGTATCAGAATACTCTTACTCTTAAAGGATGCTTTTCAGGGATTACCTCACTTTATCACAGTATCTTCCAAGTCACCCGAAAAAGGCCACCACAGCCCAGCTCTAAAGGTCAAGAGACAGGCTATTTCAGACCAACAATGCAGTGACTGTCAGAGACGTGAGCACTGGCAGTCCCTCTTCTTCACTCATGAATACCTTCTCTAATTTTAGCTCAGGGACAGAAGCCAGAGAAGCTGCCTCTCTCTCAAAGCAACACGCTGATTAATTCCTTTAGGAGTCTATTGGTAGGACTTGGCATTTCCCACCACACACCCTGGGTGCCAGGGTAGAGCAAAAGAACTCACCGTACTCAGCACTGTACGTGCTGAGGGCATGGCTTTCACATGCTACGCTAGTTCTGCCTCTGTGCCTCTGAACAGTTTTAGAGGGAAGCTCACATAGAGGCTTTGCAGCAACCAAATCTCAAGGTAGCGAAGGCACAACGTGAGAAGGCATCAGGAGAAAATGACTCTTACTCCTTCTTACTCTATGGCAGTAGGAACAAGCTCCGACCTTCCAGCTAGAAACAGAGAGAAGTCTGCCGCCAGAGACCACAGCGCTGCTGGGGCATCTGATCAGGCTCTCCCAGGGCTGATGACAAACGCCAGGCAGACGCCCTCCATTGGGATCCGTTAAACACATTTCCCCTGAGCAGCATTTGTTCTCTTTAGGATCTCAGGTCAGTTCTGCTAAAGCTGCCTTAAATCCCAGATGTCCATAGCAAATAGGGAAGGCAATCCAAATCAGAATAAATAAATAACTGTAAAGCTTTGGAGGAGAGCAGAGGAGGTGCTTCTTTATATTAGTGACACCTCCTGGATTCTCCACCGTTAACCCTGCTAATGGCTTTACACTCCTGTTGATCGTAAGCACTGAATATGGGATCGGAGGATAAATTATCTGATGTCCCAGACACTTGAGATAAAAGGCAAAAAAACCCGAATATGAGCTGTGCTCAGTTAAGAGCTGTGCTTTATAACTCTCTAAAAGGGAATCACAAGTCACTAGCATTTTCTTGGGGCTGTGGGGCAGTGGCGGGGTACATGAATGAGAAATAAACCCCTCTCCATTCCTCACAGTCACTGGATGAGAGAGCAGCCAATAGCGAGCAGGGCCAGCTCCTCCACCCATCTGGGCACCTATGCTAGCTCACCATCAAGAGGTGTGTCCTTGCACGTCTGGAAAAAATTCTGGCAGGCAGTGAGCTTCCCTCTATGCTCCAGGGCTGTTGGAAAGCAAGGAACTGTGCATGACCTGGCAGTGTTTTAAACAAGTGTCTTTAATATTGCAAAGCTGATCAGAACCCAGCATGATACTTAACAGCATACGTCGATCCCTAATGAAGAGTAGTTACTAAGGAAACCACTTAAAAGCCTGTTTTAAAATATCTGCCATATATTCAAAAGCCAGAATAATTTCCTGCTGTCAAATTACAAGACGTCTTCAAAGGTCATTAGGAATATTCTTTAATCATTATGATAGAAATATGCTTGTGGTTCCTCTCAGCAGACAGAGGACTGAATCGTGATCTGGGATATTATCTTTGTAAAACTGAAGTCACGTCACTGAAACGAAATCAGCTGTGCTACTGCAGAGCCATTCCCCAGATTAGATTTTTCAACTACATATTTCAAATACAAAGTTACCGTGTCTGACATCCTAATCTTTTGAAGTATCACAACTTCTAATTTACGATACTTCAGATACTTCAACAATGGTTCAAGTTCAAGGACAAATTCAATTTGCACAGATGAAATGCTATAAATGGAGAGCGCCAAAGGCTCAATGTGAAGGGCTAGAGACATTCTGTTCTAACTCACTTTTTCCTGCATTTAAGAGGACAGACTCTTCACTAGGGGCACAAAAAGCTCAGCAAAAATATTTTTCTGTTTCCAAATAAACTGCCTGAATATTCAAAAGCCATTAAAAGTATCAGGGCAAACAAAGCAACCATTTATTCTTTTTTCAAATGTATGCTTTTCAGAAAACGTGTTGTATTGGCTCTGGCTGGGATGTAGTTAACTTTCCCCATAGTAGCCCTCAT
Source organism: Rissa tridactyla (assembly GCF_028500815.1). Taxonomy (NCBI): domain Eukaryota; kingdom Metazoa; phylum Chordata; class Aves; order Charadriiformes; family Laridae; genus Rissa; species Rissa tridactyla. The sequence continues at coordinate 75,037,535 of NC_071470.1, forward strand.
AGTGCTGTGCTTTGTATTTGTAGACAGAGTGGTGTTCAAAATGGCACCAGCGTTCTGGCTGCTGCTGAGCTGTGCTGGCACTGCTGGCTAAGGACAGGGAGTGATGAAGCAGCTTGGTGAGGACCTGGTGGCCACCCAAGATTAATCCACCACACCTGGGATCACTAAGTACAGAAACCTGACTTTTGTTTTAATGACTACAGCTCATCCTCTAGGCATGATTTTGATCTGACCTTCCCAGAAAGCGTCCAGTGTTTAGACACAGGAGTTTATTTTCCATCTCTACTGGGACAGAAGCAAGCCATGTCATCTGAATTCAGAGTTCTGTGGCAACAGAGGTGCAGCTGACTCCCATCTTTCCTACAAATGAGAACTGGTTTAGAGTCAGCAGATTGATCTGGGCACTCTTGTGAATCTGCTCAAGTTGCACCGTAAGCATCATGTTTCAGAATGCCTTCTGTCTCTGTGTAAGTCATGGGTCCCAAATGAGACAGAAACTTGTTGAGTAAGATAACCAGAGGAAACAAGACTCCTATCCTAAAGTCTAAGCACGCATGAGATGTCACATCACCTGTAAAGGTATATAGCATGAGTCTTGAGAATTAGGCATTGCATGTCATTTGAACAGTGCCAAAAGTAATACAGTTTCACTTTTCTATTTCTCATTTCTAATCAGAACGTTTATTAGCCTTCTTAGTCACGTTTCAGTGTTAACACTATTATTATTTATGCAAGGGCAATACCTGGCAAGAGTGCCAAATAGCGCATTTCCCTCGAAGAAGGAAGCCACTTTTCACCCACACCCTGAGGACCGCATGCTCCTTGTCAGCAAGAAGCAGCACAGCTGCTCCACCAGGGCAGGCAAGCTGGGCATAAGGGTGACAGTGAGGCAGGCAGGGACCTCACTGACAGACCCATGGCACCCCAACAAGGAGAGCCAGCACAGCTGGTGGCAGCAACAGGGGTCAGCTGTGGCCCAAAGACAACCAAGCTTGACCATAGAGACAACACAGGCTCAAGGTCAAGCCAGGAAGTTATATCAGCCAGGGAAGCACAGCATCAGCAAGGTACGTGGCCAGGGATGGGCATACCTACCGCATAGTTCAGGCAAGGGCCTGAGCTTAAATTCTGCTCCCAAGCCAAGGGACAGAGATCCCCAATAAGGTTTCCCACATCTCCTTTCCCAGTACCAAGCACTGTGCTGACAGCTGGGCCATGCCAGGGTTGGCCACAAGCCCAGGCAGGCAAATGCCCATGGCAGGGGTAGAGCCTGTGGAGCTTCTCAGTGCAATTAGGGTCTGACAGCAGCCATGAACGCCTTTCCCACCTGATTTTGAAGAGCCGCTTTTGAAAAGTGCCATGACAAATGATAGCTGTGGCCAATTATTTGAAGGTCAGTGTTAAGAGGGTGGCTTTACCACAGCCACGGGATGTTTTCTGGTCTCTTCTGATCTGCCAGCTAACCTAGAGAGTACAGAGATAATTAGCTAGGAGTCTACCGTAGGGAACAGTTCTTCACTTATGAGGATAGAAAGCATGGTGAAAAAGTAAGTTCTCCCACTTGTAATGTCAGGTATCGCAGAGCATACTGTGCTCGTAAGAAATGCAGTATTCAAAACCAGCTTGCTCTGCATTTCTGCCTTGATCTGAGATCTAACACATGGAGATTGCAATGGACATTTCTTTTCCACCTACCCAAGAATCACAGCTACTGTGTGTTCAGTTACAACACTGGGCAGGACAGCATGCTAGCACACCAGCAACCTCTCCCTGCTCCCAGTAGTTTGGTTTGTTTTCCAGTCACGAGACAGTCAATTCAGCTTTTAGAATCCAAAGATGGAAGCATGCAGAAAAGAAGGATGAGTAAAAAAGGGAAGAGAGGTAGCAGGAGAAAAATAATCACAGAAAAATATGTGCAAATTGTGAAGGAAAAGGAGAACAAAATAAAGTAGAATGGGTGGCAGGGGAGGAAAAGGTCAGGAACACGATGGAGAAGCAAAACCAGAGGCAGTAAGACAGAAAAGAGTGAGAAAGATAGTCTTACAGGAGCAGAAATTCCTTGTTAGGAGACACAGGATGCAGAAAACTTAACTCATCCTTTAGGGAAAAAAAATGCAAGGCGAAAGTCAAAATTAACTGTTTGCAGTTGAAAACAAATGTTGCATAATACAAGTTCCTGCCCTTCCTGTTTCTGAATTTTTTTGCCTCCTGTCCTCTGAGTGCTGTCAGATGCCCCTCAAAGTACCAGGTGCTCAAGTACTGTACAAATACTGTACAAGTACCATACAAATACAAAGTACCATACCCTGTCCCCCACACCTCACACCCCCGCCTGTTTCCCTGTGGATCTGTGCCACTGTGCCCTGGCCTCATCTTTAAGCCTGATGCCTTCTCACAAAGCTCCTCTTACACCTGCTGCCTCTTTTCTCCTGCCACCTCAAATTCCTGCTGCTGCCCCTTCAGCTGCCTCCCACTTGCCTTCCAAAACCCTGTACATAGAATAATTCCACTGCAGATAAATGTTCAGCATTTATAATTTCCATGCTGGCTTTCACCGCAAACTATGAAGGGCAGAAATTGTCTCTCAGCACTTGTGCCTAATGTCATATAGGTCCCTGACACTTCCAGGAAGCCCCTGCTGGTACCGCTCTGTAAATAGCAGTACCTGTTTTACAGGGTAATGTCCTATTTTCGTTCTTGACAAATCACTGCACTACTTTGGATACACTTCTGTAAGGATCACTTCTGCTCAGGAAAACTGCCGCTCTTTGCTCGATGGCAGGAGAGCTGGTTTCCAAGGAGCATTGTTTGTCCTTTGTCTCACTGAGGACAAACAGGAACCAGGAAACAACCTGCAGTATCAGATGACAGCGTTGCTATCCTCAAAAGACTCACAGGGTCAAATTTAATTCCAAGCGCTGAATGGGACACCACACATCTGGAAACCAGAATAATCTGGTAGGTACTACCATGCTTATCTAACTGCTTCTATGCATAGACCCTGCACAGTGAGAGCTCCGAGGGATTTTCTTGCTGCTTTTCTGTTGCGGGGAAGCCAGAAGCCGATGGATTTTGCAGTCAAGGTACATCATGTGGTGGGCACTAGGGCTGCTTAGCTGTCCCCTACTGAATACAGAAGGGAGACGGCTGACATCAAGCTTTGTTCAGAACACGATAAAGATGACATTGCAGTGGATGCTAAATATTAATGGCAGCTTTGACAGATTAAGGATGCCACCTAGTAACAGCACTTGATATAGATACGTAGCTCCAAGTTTTTAAGAATCTGTACTCACAGTCAGGAGACCAAAGAACATGGTTCCCTGAAATACAGTGCCTTTGTGAAGCCCCTAGTTGGAAATTGAAATCGTCAATCTGTAAACCTACTAGCCCAGTATCACATTTTAAATGACTGTTTGTAAGGTAACGAAGAAGTCAATCACAAAGAAAAGTTAGAGAAAAAACAACCAAAAGCCAAAACCTTCCTTACCTCACAAATATCTGGGATATACTTGACAGTGACCTCCTTAAGCTCCTACAGAAACTACATCAGCTCGCATTTTTCTCTTCAGGTTTCTATTTTCAAGCACTCTTGTCTCCAGTGGACAGTGTAATGGCAGTGGGAAGGTGTGTTTCAAAGGCTTTTGTAATTAACAGTCATCCGATTTGCCAGATCATGTCCAAGGTCAAAGACTGTGTCGGTAGCACCGCGCCATGCAAATGATGTCTTTAACCTGCCATTTAGACACGGGTCAAATGAACAGGAGACGGCAGGAGTGTTTTTTTCATAGAAAACAGCCGCCTCAGAGCAGCACGCTTGACTGCATTTTAAATCTGTTGCCATATTTTTCCTTAACGACACACACGCTTTTCTCTTGAGGCCCCTCGAAAACCCCGTGTGCAGTAGCTGCAGACGCAGCCCGCGCGTCCTCGCAGCCAGGCTTCCCACCCGGCCCTGGCTGGCTTCGTGGGGCGAGGAAGGCGGCCTCGGCCAAGGCCACACCGGTCTCCCTCCTCCTCCTGGCCCTCGGGGCCTTGCTTTCCCCGGCCCGCCGCACCCCCCGCGCCCCTGGCGGCCGGCGGATGGAGGCGGCCCCTCACGGCCAACGGCCGGCGGGCGGGGCGGCCCCTCACGGCTAACGGCCGGGCGCGCGGCGGGCGGGGCGGGGGCGGTGGGGGAGGCTTGGCCGTCGCGGCGGCCGCCATTGGTGGCGGTGGAGGGGCAGGGATGCGGCGGGACGGCCCCCGCCGCCACCCCATTGGGCCCGGCGGGTTCGGGCCGGTCGTCGGGGCGGGGCCGGGGGAAAGGACCGGCGGGCGGGAGCGCGGCCCGCGCCTGGCATCGGGGAAGCGCCGCTCTCGCATCTCTGGGGCGCAGCTCCCCACCGCCGACCAGCCACGGAAGGAGGTAAGGGCCGCCGGACCCCCGAGGCAGCCCGGCGGCCCCGCCGGGGCCCCGTAGCGGCCCAGCCTGCCGGGGGCCGGGGTGGGGGTGAGGGTGAGGGGAGGTTGACTGCGTGGCAGGGTCGGGGCTGACTTGCCTCCCTCGCTTCTCCGCGTTTCCGTCTCCTCCAGCCGCGGCTGCTGCGCGGGCTTCGCGCTCGGTCTGGCGGCTCCAGTGCGGCGGGCGGGGCCGGGCCGCTCCCGCCCTTAGGCCGCGCTGCCGGTCCCGCACAAAGGCGGCGGCGGAGGAGCGAGGAGAAGCCTCCGGTCTGCCCGCAGGTCTCTGCCAGCCCCTCCACCGCAGCCGGGAGGAGAAGACCGGCGCGGAGACACCTCTGCCACCAGGGAGGGGCTTGCGCCGCAGGAGAGCGGTGCTGGCTAGAGCAGGCTTTCCTCGGGGGCTCAAACGGCGCTAGCGCAACCGCACGGCCTCCGTATGCACAGAATAAACCCGTCCTAGCTCAGTCAGTCGTCTGCTAATTCGCAATTAGTAAGTAGCAGCAGAAATCTCTTTAAATTGCGGCTGTCGATGCCGTTTAATATCCAGGCAGGGCGTGAGATTATATTGTCGTATATATAAAATATTGTATTTTTAAAAAAAACCCTCTGATTTAAGATTAGCTTAACATACAGAAACATGTAGTACGACCCACAGCTGTGGGGTTTGGAAAGCATGCAAGGCAAGCGCACTCATATGTGTTCAGAGTTCTGAATTCCTTTTTAAATATGTTTAATCCCCTGGGGCAGCAGGCATGCCTTCTCTTTCTTCCGGGTTTCTTTTTTTTTCCCCCTTCTCACAGTCTGGAAAATTTCCATCTGCCAAGAAGCAGCCAGGCTGTAAAAGGGGCACCATGCATGCTGAACTACAGTTTAATTGCTCACTTCATTCGCTTTAAACATTGTATTTCCGTGTCTGCCTGCAGGAACTATTTCTTTAAGTTAAATATGTATAGATTAACAGGATCAGATAGATGCACATCTGCTTGTCTTGGACTTTGGCTTTAACACCGGTGCCCCCCTTTCCAATATCTCAGTCTTGTTTTGCACAGATAGGCTCAACCGGTGTTTGCAAACACATCGGTTAGGAAAGCACAGACTGTTGTTATATGTCCAACTGAAAGCATAACCATTTACATCACAGAAACTAAAGATGAGGTTCCTACTCTTGACTTGCAGAGACACTTGAAAAGCCAAACCATTGTTGGTAAAAAGGGCATTTGGAGAGTTGAATTTGATAGAGAACAAACACATTGATTAGCTTGGGATTTTGGATTAATCCAGTGATTCGTGCTATGGATACTGGGGAACCTAAATATAGCTAACATGTACTTCATGCACTCCTTTCGAGCTGATGGAAGTGAAACCAAGTGTGGGTTTTGCTAATTGGCAGGCTTTCAGTTTGGTCATGCCGTGTTTCACAGAAGGAAGTTAACATACTGTTGTTATGAGTCAAGGATAACAGAAAAGAAAAAGCAACTCAAGAAAGTAAAGCAGTTTTTAAATAGGGATGTGATGTCGCCGTCACCCTTGCAATAAAATTGAAAATTTTAAAAGTCCAAGTGGTCAGTTCCACTCACCTGGTGGCCTAGCCCGCATTCCTCTGGCTCAACAACAGTGATTCCCAGCACATTCAGACTTTTATCAAGTTGACAGTTACTCTCTTAAGTGCTAAGTAAAGAAACCTTTCTTCATTTAAGAATGGCATGAAATGTAAACCAAGAAGCATCTAAAGCAACATGCTTTGAGCCGAGATGGACAAGTTAATGGAGGCCCTCCAGAAAGCTCATGTCACAGCCATTTTCTACTAAAGCAGCCACTTATTAAGTTACCTTCGACTGCATTTTTTGCAAGCACCTGGATTTTGTCTAGTAATTTAAAAAAGTAGTTTTAACAAATATTTCAGATTTACAGATGCAATTACAATTGGCATTGGGAAAGTACAATGGCAAGGCACTCCGGCCCAGAATTACAGTGTCTCTGGGGTACATGTGTTGCTCTTTGCTGCTTGATTGTGTCAGACCACCCATTTTTTTTTTTTGGCATTCACTGTGAGCCTGCATATTTTTAATTCCTTTATTATGGCATATAATCCATTTGACTCATAATTTTGCTCTCAGCAAACTTGGAGCAATTAAGATAGAAATTCCTCATCTAAAATTTAGTGTGGTTAGTTACAGTGATCTGATGGTCCAGTTCAAATTACTCCAGTGCGACAACATAGATTTACTATAAACTGCATCCCAGCCTGTTGGCCTTTCATCAAGTTGGGTGTTGCTCTACAAAAGGTTACATAAGCCAGTCGTTCTACATTTGTCACTATGCTAGATGAATCAGCATTAGTCAATTTTTATCTATGCTGAGCCAAGCGTTTAGTTTCTCTGGGCTGGAAAAGATTTGAGAAGCCAGTAGATCTTGCTTGCCTGTGTTTGCCAAGGGAGCCCATTTCAGGGTTAGGTGGCAGAGAACTTCAGGCCAGTTAAAGCAGCAGAGAGTTACGCAGGGTTTTTTTTTGTTTGGGAAGTCTGTGTGTGCAATTGTATATGTCCATAGATACACTCTTAGTGGTCAGTCTTAGATAGCCTAAGAAAATCACAGGTCTGTGTTGAAAAGTATTGTTCAAGTCCTCAATAAACGTGACAGAACCACATATCGTGAGCAGATGAAAAAACTCTTTAAAATGTAAGCAAATATGTTTCTCCTGCCTTCCCCCCCGGAAGCGACAGTGCGGATGTTTCAGCAATTGTTTGAAGAGCATGCATGGTAAGCTCATTTTCACAGCTTTACCTCATATTTTCACATTTTCATATTTTAGCTGACATGAAACAAATTCATTATCACTCTCATTTGCTCCATCACAACCTCTTCAACCTTCACAAATTCAGGATATCATTATGCGGGTGGCTGGCAGAAATGTCTTACCTTGATCTATCTGCAGTACTCCCCATTAGATGCGAGTTGGTCTGTGTGGAATTGTTTCTCGGTGAGTCATGCAGATCCCTCTGTAGTTTCTTCTAGGCGGTACTCTGCTATGCATGATTAACGGGCTCTGAGGGTGACATTGTTTCCTGAACGATGTAACTGAAAATTCCTCTTCCTGTGCTTCTTGTTTCCTGATCAGTTTTCTCTTTGTTCTCGAAGACATTCCAGCAGCTGCGTATCTTTTATTGTTGATCTTTTATTGCCACGAATCTCTGTGAAGACAAGTTATGTCAACAACTACTTTAATTAATTTGGTACGAAACGGAGGGTATCAAGTAAGAAGGAGAGCCGTGCTGACGTCCCGCCTCTTGCAAGACGAGAAGCGCCCGATAGCCGCATGCTACAGCTCCACCTCCGAGCGCCGTGCTTCCCGCTTCGATTCAGACGGGAGCGGGCGACCTACCACATGGGACACCTTTGGCATCTGGGACAATCGCATTGACGAACCTATTCTCCTCCCACCAAGCATAAAGTATGGGAAGCCGATTCCAAAAGTCAGCCTGGACAATGTGGGCTGTGCTAGCCATATTGGGAAGCGTAAGGAAAATGAAGACCGGTTTGATTATGCTCAGCTGACAGAGGATGTCCTATACTTTGCAGTATACGATGGACACGGCGGGGCAGCAGCAGCAGACTTCTGTGATAAGTACATGGAAAAATATATTAAGTAAGTGTGCATCAAGTGAATGCATGTCAAATGAACTACAGTGGAGACTCCTTCCTTAGGACTGAAAGGGAACCAGTGGGTCATACGTTGTCACTAATCCTCCTACGTTATAGAGCCACCTAGCCCAACAGGACAGCAGGAACACTGGCCTGGAGCAGTCCATTACAATGGACACGCTGTGAACTTCTTATTCAGTATGGTGCCTGGCCCATTGAGCAAGCCTGGAAAGACAAGAGTGGAAAACATGATTGTACCCACCTTCCAGGAAAGGACTGGGAACACAGAGAGAGTGTGAATTGACTGTTTTCAGATGGGGTCACTGTGATAGCTGACCTACAGCTTCCTTACACTCTTCTGTATCTCTGTGTCACATCCCTGGGTGTTGAAAGAGGAATTTTATCTATTTGCAAAATTACAGGATTATGCTTCCAGTGTAGGTCATCAGTAAAATCCTATTACCTTTTCACTGCATTTCAGCGTTATTCAATGCATGCAGGGAGGAGATAAGGCTACAGAAGAGATTGATCGAGATGCATATTTCTTGGAAAGAAGTTTAATTTTTTGTTTCCTTGTTTGTTTCCAGAGAATTTCTTGCTCAGGAAGAGAACTTGGAAAATGTTTTGAGCAAAGCTTTTCTAGAAATAAACAAAGCATATGAAAGGCACGCTCATCTCTCCGCTGATGGTAGGTAAAAAAGTACTCGTATGGGTGTGGAGAATGAGGTTTTTCTTATTTGCTCAGTAGTGCTGTAGTAAAATGTCCAGAAAAATGCTTGAAAACAGTTTAACTTAACATAGCATTTTGCTCTGATCACTTACTGCAAATGAAACAATTACGCTTTACCTCCTTAAAATTAAAAAACTATAAAAAGTCTAAATTAAATTTACTGGGGGAGTTATTAATCTGAATGTTAGCATAATCATCAATTAATTTCTCTTAACATGATTCTGTCAAGGAAAGTGTGTGTCAAGTTAGCAGAGAGTGATATAGATTTGCAAGGCGCATAACTTTACTGTGCGAGAAACCTGGAGGCGGGGGGTTGGGGGTTTTTGTTGGGTTTTTTGGTGTTTGGGTTTTTTTGTTGTTGGGAATTTTGGTTGGTTGGTTGGTTGTGTGGGGTTTTTTTTAAGCTGTTATTCCTGTGGGTTAGAAGAAACAGTATCAAAAGTTCCCCTTTCTAACTTGGCTGCTGCACCGGAGGAGGCATGTAAGCCAAAATTAATACAATTGATATTGCTTCTGCACAAACAGAATCACAGGAGTAGCTGAGTGTGAAAGGCAAAAAAGCAGTGAAGAGGAAAACAAGGTTGGTAAGGCTGTGGTCGAGCTGGCACCAGCCCTTTTAGATTCCTTAGTCCTGGCTGTTAATCAAATTCTCACATATATGTCTAGAGACTAAGTACATCTGAAGTTCCAGGTCCAGCAATGGGAGCTTACAGGGAGTAACTTGGGAAGGTAGATAGAGATCCCCATCCCAGTTCTGTCACCAGAGTTTCCTCAGCCATGAGATACAATTTTAACAGTCAGTTTAGGCAGTCTTAAAAAAACACAACAAAACAAACCCAATTAAAAAAAAAAAACCACAACAAAAAAAAAAGAACCAAAAGCAAACAAAAGACCTGTCCCAGTGCTGATGCAGGTGGTGGCCAAATGAGATCGTTTCAGAAGAACAGAAACTGTAAAACTCTTCCCTCCAAGAAAGATTTGAAACCAACAGGCCCGCTAGGGACTGAAGTGATACTGTATTCTCAAGCCACCTTTCTTAAGCAATGCATGTATACAATCAAGTAATGGAGTGGCTTCCTGCACTTTAACTGCTACGTGAATCTTGGTAGACTCAAATATTTCCTGGCAGGACAGGTAGCCTGACTGTTGCGGCACTGTGAGGTATACACACCTTTCCTCTTACCTGGTACAAGCTAAGGTAACAGGGGTATCAGGAAAAAAAGTTTCAAGTCCTTAAATGCAGCCCTTAAAGAGGGGGGATTTAAATCCATGAAGCTCATTTCCCCCTTACATCCCAATTTCCCCATTATATCCTTTTTTTTTCCCCCTTACATCCCAATTTCCCCATTATATCCTTTTTTTTTCCCCCTTACATCCCAATTTCCCCATTATATCCTTTTTTTTTCCCCCTTACATCCCAATTTCCCCATTATATCCTTTTTTTTTTTTTTTTTTAAATATTGAAATACTTTAAAAAATAGCAATGTGGTAAAAAACTCCAGAATCACTTTTGACCTTTGGGGGGAGTTTTAACTGAGCTTATGAGAGAGCACATCAATAGAGCAGATGTGCTTTTTATCCAAGATCCTCCTTGCAAATACGTTTTCTTAAAAGCCCAAATTCAAGAAAGGATCTGAATAAAGGCTTAAGTGCTTGCCTGGATGTGGACCTTTCATTTTCACTAACAGGAAGATCTGTTATATTTGTCCCCCCTAGCTTTGTTAGTAGGACAGCTCTTGGTTTGGCTCATTGAAGTGACCTCTGATAAGTGTCAGAGCAGCTCCTTGAGGAGAAGTATTGGGAACCGTGCTTGGTATATTATTCTGTTATTATGAAAACAGTTTCTGATTATAGCATTTCGTACATGAGATTTACAGAACTGGATAACAACAGTGTTTGACATACAGGTTGTGCAGCAAGCTGAGCATTTTGGAACTGCTTATAGGATTTTTTCCATATCATTTAACTAACTGGTGCTGCTTAATGAAATATAGTGCAAATGCCAGCAAATTTACGTAACAGTTACCAAGATACTAGACAAACCGTCTTCATTAAAAAAGCCTGAGGTCAAGCAAAATAGAGGGCAAAAGCATTGTCAAAAATCCACCGGGGCCACACTCCAGCAAGCACTCAGTATTTCTCAGGTAGTCTGAGAACCTGCAAGCTCTTGCAGGAGCCAGTAGGATCTAAAAGAGCCCAGTGCTCTTGGCTGGTTGCCCAGCTCGAAATCAAGCTACAAGGCAAAGAGTGGAGTAACAGCGTGCAAAGACAAGTGTGGATTTCTGAACAAATTAAACTTTTTGCATATCTTTTGTTAAAATAATTCAGTATTATGTTGACTGTTTGGTGTGGATATTTTCGTTGTTGCTGCTGTTTTGAAAGTTACATAAAATTTCAATGCTTGGCATGTATCCTTGTTCGAAGCCTACTTCCAAACTGATTCAATTTGCCAGCAAAATTTCTGATCCAATTGTGGCTATTCTAGATGTGACAGTCAAGACTGTTGCTAAAGTATCTTGAAAATGGTGGCTGGTTGTGTAACGCTGTGTATCTGGGATACGCTGGATGCTCCTCAAGACTGACCTCCTTTTGAAACTTGGCCATAGCTGACGAAGTGGAAAATAATAGCTTAGTCTTGTTCTAGTAGAACATGCCAGGATTCACTCCTTTCACTGAATTTGCAAAAAAACAGAGCATGTTCAGGATTTCCAGGTCTTTAGTAATACACAACCAGCTTTAAAAGCGTGTGCCTGGGTGTTTGAAGGAACCTAAGTCCTGGGACAAATCCCTGCATCCAACATTACGTGGATTTTGTTTGACGCATTGTTTATAGTACTATTTAAGGGGGACACAAATTTAACAGGACTAGAGACGTGCCTTGTTGGAACACCTAGCTATGTCTTCAAGGGCGTGGCCCTTTGTAGTTCACTTTACAATTATAGAATATTTGAAATTATAGATGGAAAATACATAGCATAATAGTTTCTATAACCTTTCAATTAATAATAATAATAAAGGTATATGTATGTGTTCCAGGTACTGCTACTGTGTCTGGCGGGCAGTTCACTAGTGCTGTTGGTGTGCTGTACTATCCTGCTGGGCTCTAGTCCAGTATCCCCTCTGGCAGTGATCTGTACCTGTTGTTTCACATAAAAGCATAAGAAACTTGCTGCAGGCAGATCTGGGATAATCTGTCCTCCACCTAAATCCTTTCTAATCATTAACAGCTTAAAGATATGCCTGAGCCCTGAAGCATGGTGTTTGATCTCACTTCAAAAATGCATTTTCATTCACTTCCACGCATTCAGATATACCCAGTCACTTTTAAATTGCTGCTAAACTTAGGTATAGGACACAATAAAGGAAGATCAGGTCCAATGAATGTGTCGTTATCCACGAGACAACTGTTAACACAGATGGACAGAATTTTCTAATATTTTTGACCAGCCATAAAAACTGAAATGTAAAGGCTGAATAGCTTTGCTCAGCAAGGACAGAAATAAGGAAGCAAATCAGGTACTTGAGGAAATTTGAGCATCTCTCTGGAGAAGCATAAGACAAACCCTCTCCTGGCCTAGTGCAGTCCTACAAGGTACTGCTACTGCTTCTGTTCACTGTGATCCACTACTCAGAGAAAACAAGAGGGAGTCTTTCCATTGACCTCCATGTTCAGTGCATCCAACTCTAATCGCATTGGCCACTCACTTCTGGAATAGCCATCTTATTAAAACATAGCCAGGTATTAACTGGTTTATCTATGTTTAAAAGGCACTCCTGGGATCTTATTATGCTGAGCAAACAACAAAAGCTATTTAAAAATAACTAAATTTATAAAGTAGTGGGTTTTGGGTTTGTTTTTTTAAGTTACCATTCAAACATATGATTTTTATTTCTTTGAATATGTTAACCTGCAACACTGAGGAAAAGGGAGAGCTGCAGAAATTGTACTTAAATATTTCATAAATCCATCAACGTTACAAAGGCAGCCTTTTTATCCAAGGGCCCTGGTTATTACCTAATCAAGTTAGAAGATACTGATTACAATACTAAAGGGGTGTTTATTTTGCATATTTTCCCATGCGTCAGAACGATTCATATACTTCTATTCAGTGCCTTTAAGATGGCCCCATTTTAGTGGGCACGAGTTTGAACTCCCCATTTTTGTGTTATATATAAATGTATATAAAAAAATAAATAAATTACCTTGAGGAAACACATTGGGTCATATTCTGTACTGAAGATGTTCTTCAGAGTGGCCACTCTTGCCATATATGAGACAGGGGGCCCTCTAGCATTGATATGATTCTTTGGTTGATTTGTTGGTTGGTTACTTACCTCCACACAGAAAAAAATAAAATCCTAGGTTTCATTTTGGCTGAATTTAAACTGGTTTTGTCACACAGTTTTAGCGAGAAGGCAAGAACAGTGGCAATTCCCCAGAAACGCCAAGGCTGATTTATCTGTGGCCAAAGATGCATGTGTGAGCCTCAAGTACTTCCTATATGACCTGCAAAGGACAGTGCAGGCAAATCCAAGAGTGACTACTTCCCCTGTTCTGCAGCCCTTATTCTTTCATCTCCAGTGTTGCAGGTTTCTTTTGTTTGAACAAAGTCCCTGGGTGAATTTCCTATTTGCCTCTGTGTGCGTGTTATTTGTGGCAGACACTGTACCTGGTCAGCAGCTCTAGAACTGGAGGCCCTGGACACTATATGCTGGGCTTCAGTGGAAAGAGAGATCTGCTTAATTTTGTCCCAGGTGAAGGAGTCCGGCGGTTCCTAGCCTGGACTACTGGAAGGTTCCCACATCCTCTTTGTCACATTAGTTGAGATGACTTGCAGTAAAAGTTGTCCAGTGAGTGTTAAGAACCTATTGAAAGATCTTAGTTTTATAGTGATATTGTTAGGAAAACAAAATAAACTCTTTAATTGTTAAAACCAATATATATGCTGATGTAACATATTTTGATATTATTAAGTGACCTAGCAGCAGTTGTAGTAAAGCATTAGAAATGTTATCCCATCATCATTCCTGTGTTTTTGAGCTGTGCTAGAAATCACATAACGCGTGCGTCATGTTCTTGCACCCCTATCCAGATCATGAACTGGTTCCAAGGAAGAGAGCAAGAGCAGCATTTCTTTTTCTAGGAGTGCTGTTTAACTACTAAATGTATATAAAGCTCAGGTCACTATGACCATTACCGCAATTCTGGACAATATCTTGACTTGTTCTTTAGTACCATCGCTTGATTTTGTGATAGCGGCTCTTTTGGCTTTGAGAATTTGCACTTGAAAGGTGCATATTCACCCAAATATCCAAATGTTTCCAGTCATTTATGAATTAAAGACTACGGATCTTAACTTTTTCAGAAACTGCTTATGTTTGTCAGCATAGTTCCAAAACCAAGGAATGAAATGGGAGACTAGCGGCAGTTCTGCATTAATTTTAACGTCTAAATAAAATGTATTTTCTGTGAAATAAAAAGGTAGTTTTATGTAGGTTCTTCATTTCACTTCTTTTAACTTCACAACAACTAACTGTTGGCTAAAACAGGTATTTTACTGGTTCTAAAATTTCTAATTGCACTGCTACTTGTTAGCATCTTACTTGCATAACATACCTCAAAGTGAGCCTGCACTGGACTAGTCATTGCTTCAAATTAGAAACTGGATACCAGTCCTTACCCAAATAGTCAGAAACTTACTGGCATCTAAATAATTTTGAATGGTATTGTAACCTGCATGGCAGCCATAACATAGTCCCAAGATTTGACCTAAATCACCACGGTTGATGTTCACGATTGACACGTTGGTTAAGTGTATAGCTAAACCACGTCCTCACTGCAGTAATAATACCTGTTTAAAATAATAACACAAGCTTAGTTTAGACTGTTGCGTTTTTTTGGATTCATCAACTCCCTGCTTTTGCTGCACAACAAGGTTCAATGCATCTTTCAGGGCTTTGTGCATTTCAATTTACTCCCAACCCTATGCTACTTCTGGGGCGCTGGGACCTTGCAGGGTTGGGGAGAAAGGTTGCTAAGATCCCAGAGCGCTCGCATTTCTGTTCCCGTAGTATGCAGAAGGTCGCGCTGCATGTATGGGGTTTGCTGGCAGCTGGTCAGAGATGGGGCTGACTGGCATTCCTTGGGCTCAAACGTGCCGTCCTGTCTCTGATACATCCCCTCTCCCCAGGGTCAGGGCTGCAGGGCCAGAGGTAGGAGTGCACAGAGTTGCATGTCATTGTAGCTGAGCTCTGCAGAAGCAGTGGTGGAAAGATCTTTACCTGTTAATCGTGTGAAAACAGGAATATAACTGGGGATTCTCATTCCTAAATTAGCCCCAACCCCCTCTCAAATGGGCTCACTTTTAAAACCTGGAAAATCACAGAATGCAGGAGAGCTACAGAGGGCCTTTCAAGGGGATTTGCATTGCCTGTGAATGCAAATGTGTTTGGGCAATAGCTTGTCCTGGCCGCACATTTTACTCTAATAGCTCAAGTTGTCAGGAGTTACTGTTTTCCAGGGACCTTTCACTGGGTTACCTTTGCATAATTTGCAGGAAGGGAAGATACTAACTGTAAAATGGACTGCTCCTTTCAGAAAGCAAACAAAAAATGAAAGCTGAGCAGTTCTGGTATTTCCTTCATCACAGATAAAACTGCCTATCTTTCCTGACATAGGCAGACTCACATTTCTCCTTTTCAAGCACTTCTTTTTTTTCCAGAGTATTGTAGAAATTGAAACGAGAAGCCCTTGCACCAGTTAATCCAACTTGGTCCCTGAGCACAGTCAGTCAGCTCAGCTCACTCCGTTACCTGTAAGAGAAGGCAGACGGCACCCGCAGCTCTGTTTTGCCCTCTAGGCAGTCACTGTGCACCCCTGTCAAGTGATCCCACTAGTTCCCGCGCCAGATTGCCCAGAGAGCCGCTGCCAGCTGACTTCATTGGTTTGCAGGCACAGGGCAAGGCAGAATCCAGCGTCACCTTTGCACTGCGACCTCCGGCAAGTGGACAGGGTGGACAGGGTCTGAAGGGAGCAGCGTCCCTTTCTGAAAAAAGCCAGCGTCCTGCTGGTTGAAACCTTCATCTCTTGCCAAGGCTGGAGGAAGCAGAGGAAGATTGTAACAACGCTGTCAGCAATAGGAGGATGACACAGACTGGTATAAAAGGGCAATCTAGTGTTTCTCTTCTGGTGCATTATGTGGAGCTACAATTACTATTACTCAATTGCCCACTTCACCACCTAACAGAAGGGAAGGGCCATCAGCTTTATAGTGGGCTACCTGAGTAGTCCCTGTGCCCAGGGATAAGGACGATAACCCTGTAACTTGAGGTGAGCCAGTGGGACAGAAAAAGTATTTACCACAAGCTGAAAGGAAGCCACTGTACCTTGTACCGCTTTTATTCCATTTGCCCTTTGCATGGAGCCATGTTGTTGCACAGAAATACTTTTCGTTTCTACTTCCTCTCTCTCCCCCCAGTCCTACATGCATGCATGTTTGCTGTAATTTTTTTATGTATGTAGATTTAGTTTAAACTTAAAAGCAGTTACTTATTGATAATGTAGAGCACAAGTTGTCTTCATTTTGCCAATTTAAACTGTTGCTGTTATAAATAGTCCCATGCTTTGAGGCAGTGCTAAAACCTCTCTCTCTGATATGACGTTTATAGCAACTCTGATGAACTCTGGGACCACTGCAACAGTGGCTCTGCTCCGGGACGGTATTGAGCTGGTTGTGGCAAGTGTGGGAGACAGTCGTGCTCTGCTGTGTCGCAAGGGAAAGGCCATGAAACTCACCATTGACCATACTCCAGAAAGAAAGGAGGAGAAGGAAAGGTACCTGTCAGTTGATGATGTGGCTTCCCAGGGAACAGCCTCAGTCAGGATGTGCTTGTGGTCTGCTGCTGGGTTGGGTCTGGAAGAAAGCAGAGAGTTGAACATAATCCCCCAAGAATACCTCTGAGCTGGCAGAAAGTAACACAGCTCTAGTTAATTTGGTTCCGTTTAGAGGACTGGGGATGTGGAAAGCCCTGCATGAGCGTAAACTGTCTCAGCAGTAAGATCAGCATAGGTAGGACCTGGTACAGAGCTGTGACACATGGTTCAGACTTGTCCAAGGCTGCCAAGTTAGAGCCAAGACCTGAAGAAATGCACCATGGTTCCCAGGTCAGGACTCAGCCCACTAAGCCACATCCCTTAGGTGGGCTTATGTCCCTTCAGACAGCAAAAGCCAACCCTCAGTTTCCCATCTTAGGTCCTCCGTACCTCATTCCGCATCAGTACCTAGTGACAAAAATTGCAGATAGGGTAACGGTGTGAAGCAGTAACTCATATTAATTTGTCTTTTGTGTTTCTGGACAGGATTAAGAAGTGCGGTGGCTTTGTTGCCTGGAACAGCTTGGGACAGCCTCATGTGAACGGTAGACTTGCAATGACGCGGAGCATAGGAGATTTGGATCTTAAAAACAGTGGTGTGATAGCCCAGCCAGAAACAAAAAGGGTTCAGGTAAAAGAAGGTCTGGTTTACAGGGACAGCAACATTCGGACTAAGGGGCATCATAGGTATTTGATCCAGGTGGTGGTACTCAACATGACATGTGCCCAGGTGAAGCCTGACGGCCAAGCATTGTTTTTTATTTGTGGGGAAGTAACCAGAGACCAATTCTAATGAAGTAATTTCAGATTAACACTACTTCACAGAAAAGAATCTGGCTGTGATACTAAATTCAACCAGATCGACTTCTAAATCTCATTTATCACAGTGCAATATAGGATGAGGGAAGAAAGCTAAGATGTGATATCCATTGCTGAAATACGAGTCTGTTTGGCACTTGTGGTCAAATTAATAATTTTGAGGTTAATGCTGATTTAAAACCATCACTGAGAACCAGGTGGGATATGGATGGGCTGTCATCAAAAAAAAATAAAATACATAGAAGTTTGCATACTTGGGAGGAAAGGGGGAGGAAGGCAGGAGGAAAGGGCAGCTGCATACATCTTACCATAGCTCTGTAGTTGTCTCAAAAACAAATTAACCACCCAGAAGGTACTCAGCATGGTTGCCTTCACTTTTGCAGGAAGGCTCTCCTCCCAGCTCCTGTTCTGTTTGCTGCTCATCCCCAGTGCACCTCCCAGGGCCTAGGGAAATTATATTCAGTTGGTCTTAATTAAACGGCACCCACTAGGCCTGAGGGGTTTCGGGAGATGATCACAGTGTTATCATGTCTTCCTTGAAATCCTCAGTTTAAGGAAGCATTTTGTTTACTGGATAAAGTACAGATCTGGTCTTTTGGCCTCAGTGTATTTATTCAGAGGGCTGCTTCCTAGAACTGGAAGCACCTTAAGACACTCTTCTCCAGTAGGGAATACAGCCTGTGCGGCTGATGGATGTGCTCGAGGATTCAAGGGGGTAGCCTTTGGCTAGCCGAGGGTTTGGGGGTTCCAGTTAGCCTTTGCACAGAAAGCAGGAGAGCACGCAGCACCCACAGGACAAGTACTGTGCAACAGAGTGTAAAAAAATGAAGGCAATTAATTTGCCTTGCAGCACTCGCTCCATCGTTGTGCATACTATGTGCCTTTATTGCAGTTGCATCATGCAGACGACAGCTTCCTGGTCCTTACTACAGATGGTATTAACTTCATGGTGAACAGTCAGGAGATCTGCGACTTCATTAACCAGTGCCATGATCCTGCCGAAGCCGCCCACGTTGTTACTGAGCAGGTAATGCCAGCGCTTCTCTTGGCACCAAATGCTTGCTATTGTTTTTGGTTTGGTTTTAAAAAAACAAGTATGCAACCACACATACAGGTGAACTGAACTATACTGGTTGAGACATTCGCTATTCCTGCCAACTAGCCTTTGCCTTGCCCTGGGTCTTGCCACATCCTTGCCAGGCATCATTTCAATTAGCTTGCTTAGCTCACAATCCACTGAACTGTGTAGGACCGTCACCGCAGTTTATTCCTGTGCTGAAATGTAATCGGCATAGACAGAAATGGCCAGTTTCTCACCGGGGTTCTGGATGGCGGCATATCCTATGGAAAGCTCTGGGGTATACTAGAATGCAGCATCAGGGTGGGACGGGGCAAGGAAGTCTTGGGCCTCAGGGCTTGTTTCTGGAGCCAGACACTTGTTTCCTTTTCCAAGCAAGACGATGCTGCTGACAATTTGTTTCTTCTCTTAGGCAATGCAATTCGGCACTGAAGACAACAGCACAGTTGTCATAGTGCCATTTGGAGCATGGGGAAAGTACAAAAACGGTGAGATCAACTTCTCCTTCAGCCGCAGTTTTGCTTCCAGCGGGAGGTGGGCGTGAAGACCTGCCACAGCTATCTTTTCCTGCCATAATCTGGACACAGCGTGCTACAGGAGAACACATCCATCTGTTCATAGGTTGACTCGGTGTCTTGTCCATCTCTTCTGTTCCCAGTGTTATAGAAGATGCCACTGTTCCCTCGGTGCATAATGCCCTGTTGTTGCTTATGGCTGTTGCATTTTGCTGCATTTATTTATTCCAGTCGGCATTGAGGCAGCTATTCCTTTGGTTTTGTAGCCCCAGGAGCTCTGCACATCACTTAGTTCCCATAGACGAGGCTCTGGGCTTTCACCGAAGGCTAGAGGTGTTGCACAATTGTTTCCTACCGACTTGTGTTACCCAGGACCCTTAGTTACCTGGCAGCTGTATAAGTCTTGAGTCTCTGAGCCACATGCTGGCTTCTTTGTATGTTAATACGCGGGGGAACAAACGCACAGTGTTCTTAGGTAGACAAAAAGCAGGTTTGTTGTCTTCCTCTGCTGTGCAGCCAGCCAAAACTCCCCTGTGCTTCAGAAGAAGCAGGTGAAAAATAAGGGAGAAGTTTCAGAAGTGTTTAGGTTCTGACGCCAGTGGCATTTGGTGTAGCTGAACAGCTTCCTGAGACAGTGCTGCTTTGCAGGGCTTTATGCTCTCACTGCCATCATCCGTGATCCTCTAGCTCTAAGGAGATGGAGCAGGCTGGAGCCACGTGCTGTTGGACAGATGGGAATGTTTCTCCATTGTGTCTCTGTGGACCACGCAGCAGCCCCTTGCACTGGCTTGTCTCTGGTGTGCCAATGCTTGACAGGAGCACAGAGGAGGGAAAAGCTGCACATTTTTGATATCCAGAAACTCTCATCTACTTGAATTTCTTTCTTTTTTTTTTTAAAAAAAAGAAAACCAGCTAATTTCTGAGAGTTTACTAATCAAGATTCTTTGGACGCAAGACAGGAGAGTTTATTTCTTCATAAATATATGAGGATTTTCCTGCCCTCTGCTGAAGGTTTCTTTCAGTTAGTTGTGATCTCCTGTGTCTCTTCACGTTATACAGGGAGCTGTAAAAATGCCCAAAGCAGGCAAGCTAGAGAAAGAAGTGAGCATTATAATAGCTGTAAGGTAATTTTTATAAGTTTTGAGTATTGTTTGTAGTAGATTTCAGATATTCAGACATCAGAAAGTAGTTTTATACTTAAAGGAAGCATTTCCACTTCCCTTTCCGGAGGGAGTCTGCGTCCAGTGAGGCACAGGGGGCCAGAGCTCTGAGCCAGCTCGTATCACTGCTGTGACACAGACTGCAGGTGACGTGTTGGCATCAGATGGAGATCTGTCCCAGCGTGCCTCCTTCAGACCTTCTTCCTCCGCCTCACATCAAATGTGCAGCTCCTGTGGCCTCTGAGTCACCCTGTTTCAATGAAATATGGGCAGAGAAGAACTGGGCTTTCCTCAGGCTTGCCGCAATATTTTTAATTCTATGGATGTGTCCAACAGCACAATTGTAAAAACAAAACAAAGTGAAAGAGAAGTTGCCTGATACTAAATCACCTTGCAATAAGGAAAAGTATATCTGAGATGCGTGGCCTGATTCTCATTTTGCAGCGTGAAGCACGCATCTTCGTTACTTTTAGCCCTTTCCTTTGAGACCAGGGTTACACCTGAAGCAGTCATTCCACATGTTTTTCCTTGCCTCTGGTCGAAGGCCGAGCAACACCGAGCACAGTGTTGTACTGACAGCATTAAGTACTAGGTGTTCAGAGAGTACGCTGGTTTTGTCCCATCACTTGTTGTATTACGTGGTGTATGTAATGTGTATATTCGGTTTATAAGGACGGAGCGCTTGTGAGTTGGTATATGTAAATCTCTGTCGTACTGGCTGCTGTTGCCCAGGCCTCCGTAATGAGCACATCACTGGTTTACAATAATAACCCCTTCTCTCTCCCCAGATTTTCCCCAGGGTTGGGGTTCAGTCGTCACCTGAGGTCAGAATGTTTGTTAGTCCTGGGTGCAGCCTTACCTACCTGAGGCACAGGGGCACTTTCAGTTGTTAGTGCGAGCAGGTTCTTGGTCTGAGGCAAGTTTGAAGATTCCTACAAGCCATTTGGGGCAAAAATGGCAAAACGCAGCCTCTCCCGATCCCTTGAGAGGTCGCACCTGGTGCTCCAGGAACGTGGTCGTGACGGGATTGCACTGCAGCCTTTCTCCTGCCAAAGAAGGGACCTGCTAAAACAGCAAGTGTGAGAGTTGGTAGCAAAGGGTTAACCCCAGCAGCAGCCTTACTCTGGGCACAGCCAAGGGTTAGAGTCAGGCTCTGGAGAGGGAGTTGCTATGGGGGTGGCTTTGGTATCAAGTGTCAGAGAGGCTGGCGCAGTGCTGCAGGGATTTGGACAAGGTCCATCGACACTGTCCTGTTCCAAATGCTGCTCATTTCTGTTGGGCCGGCTAGTCAGCTAGCCAGACAGAAGATATCAAGGGCACTGGGGGTGTTCGTGACAAGCAGATTTTTTTGAGCAGTGCTGGATACTTGCCGAGCTGAAGACAAGGTATTAAATGCAGGCTGCTAATGAAAAGCATTGCCAATGAAGAGCAGGTGCCCTGAGGAATGACCTGGCAGTTAAAAGTAGCTTCTAAATATTGACCCAGGCGTAACACGACAGTTTTTCTTCTCACTGGAGGTTTTGGGGCATTTTTTGGTTTATACCTATCTGGTTGCCTGATTGCATAGAGAACGTAAGCGGTTGGGGGCTTTTATTTCTTCTAACAGAGTGGTTATCCTCTCAGGGGAAGGATACATCCATAACTTTTTTTTAAATTTTATAAAGGAAAGGATATGACAGAGCTTTGCAAAATAGATGATTGGATAGAGGCATATTAGCGGTTGCTATTACTGCCTTATACAATCAGGGAAAAACTTAGATTAGAAAGGACTTCTGGGTGTCATCTAGCCTAGCCTCTTGCTCAAAGCAGGGCTAACTTCAGAATTGCATACTGCATGAAGGGGTGTCTCCTGACATGGAAATGCAGTGCCTGAACATGCATGGGAGAAAGAAGTTAGCACACAGTGGGGTTTACCTGTGGAACCACTTAATTGTATTGAAGTTACTTACCAGTATTTAACAGGCCCTCTGCAGAGCTGCCAACCAATTTCACAAATAAAGCAGCACATACATAAAACTAAGATACGAGCCTTTTTGCTCTAAGCAAAAGTGAATCAATAACTGACAGGAGATTACAGAGATGCATTTCGTACGCACAGGTTATTCCCTGCCTGTTCACTCTAGTTTTCTGCATCTCGTTCTGAAGTAAATGAGCTACTGATGAAGATGACATGCTTTGCCAAGCGGCCCAGTAGTCCGCTGTTCCTCCTTCCATTAAGAACAGAGGTACCTTCACACTGGTTTGTGTGGATTCTTTACTTCATGCTGTGCATGGCAAGACTCTTAAGTGCCAGCTTGAAAAGCATAGTGTTTTGTAGAAACACTCCATTACCGGGACCGTTGGTCTCTGCCTCCTGAAGCACAATGCTGCTTTTTCCTGACAAGATGACAGTGAACTTCCCCAAGATTTAGTGCCAACTGCAGCAAGCCTTGTTTTTCTCCAAGAAGTCGAGAAAAACTTGCAACTTTCTGGGTGATGGATTTTTTCATCATTTGACACTTCTCTCTGAAGAGTATTAGAACAAGTCCCTGCCCTTGCATTTCAGGTTTGAGGCTCTTTGGACACTGAAACCGTGTTGGCAGAATGAGCTTTGCCAACACATTTGTGTGTTGAGTGGGACATAGGTGGTGTATGGCACTGAATTCAGAGTCCGTGGAGTAAAGCCATGTTGGGAAAAATGGATGCAGTTTGTAGTAGTGGTACCAGAGGATCAAATTCGCAGTGCTGCAGGAACGTCTGGCCAGCAAACCTCGGCATATTGTTCTCCACCAGAGCTAGGTACTGCTCGGCTGTGATAAAGGTGCACTTCTAGGTCTTTTCCTGTTTAGTGAATAAGCCTCCTGCTGCCTATAGCAGCTCTGCAAGCAACCAGCGTTTCACCCCAGGGACCAGCGAAATTCTCTTGCCTAGCAGAAAGCTCTTTCATCTTGGAGAGAAAGAGCAAATTGTCCAAACAGCAGCAGCTGCCTATCAGAGCGGTTTATTGTTGAAAGATCGCTAGATGTATCTTACACTTTGAAAGAAATGAAACCGACTCTCAGTTTGCTCTCTAGCTCCCCATCTTTTCCATCCATCTATTGTTTCAATGAAAAGAACGATATTTTTTGTTTATTACAGACTGAACTGAACATTAAGGGTGGCCTAGTGAGCAAACCATAACAAGCGTTTGCTTTTTTCCTGCCTTTTAGGGATGGATTCTC
Source organism: Rissa tridactyla (assembly GCF_028500815.1). NCBI lineage: Eukaryota > Metazoa > Chordata > Aves > Charadriiformes > Laridae > Rissa > Rissa tridactyla. Next base: position 75,060,995 of record NC_071470.1, read on the forward strand.
AACTCCTTTGGGTCTGGTAAGAGTATTTTCTTGCCTGAACACTCCCCCTGGAGCAGTGGTATCTCTCACTGTACAGGCACTGCAGGAGGCTGGGCTGGAGGTGCAGAAAGATGGAAAAATGCTGTCCACCTAGATACTTGGTTTTACTATGAGGATATAGAAGGCACAGGGGGTCCTCATGTTGCTGGAGGATTTACTAGGACAGGTGCTGAGACTGCGACTGGAGTTCCAGCTCTGTCTCTCCACCACCTGGAAAAAGGGGTTTTGTGCTTTGTAGAAGGAACTCACTAAAATGTCATTTGCAGCCTTGATTTAGGAGAGCTGGTCTCTCTGGAAGGTGAACATAGTGCAAGAGGTTGACATGGGGATGAGATCCAACAGTTTGTTTAATACAGGGTCCTCGATACAATCAATCCCTTTTGTTTGAAAAGCTCAGGGTTGGAGAACAATCACGGAGCACAGTTTGTGGTTGAGAACAGGGGTGTGGGGAGAAATCAGCAATATTACTGATTTTTACATACTTAGGGGAAATGAAAATTGTAAGGAGCTTAGACTCACCACAGGATTTCCGCTGACTTCCACGGGGTCAGGGTATCAGATCACCTTTTCTGTCTCAGCAGGCGAATGTGCTGCGGTCAAAAGCATTGGGATTTCTAGTTAAGGGAGAAGCACAAACCAAGAGTACCAGTGAAACTGGTTTAATATTAATTTTTCTTAAACAAACTCAGTTGGAGACTGCTAGGTCCATTGGTCACTCACCCAACAAGCCGAATGTATGGTATAGCAACACTCTGGGTATTCCTTGGTTCCGAAGCTGCTGTTCTCAATGCAGAGATATCCACCCAGGATATTGAGTGCTTGGGCGGCAGCGCGTGTCATAAATTTCTACAGACTTAAGTGCAATTGCGTACATTTGTTACATAGTTTGCCTTAGGACTGTGTATAATTCCTGTGGTTTGATGTTTATGTTTGGTGTAATCAGTGTCCATAATTCATCTACTTCTTCATTTTAGAGAGGTGTCCATTTTGCCTTTCTTTTTTTGTTTTTTGTTTTTTTTTTTTTTGTTTTTTTTTGTTTTTTTTTAAAAAATGTTTGTTCATCAACTCAAAGCTACAGTGGAGCAGATAAGTCTACACTGGAATGCTTAAAAGATCTTTTAATAAATAATTGGCTTCTAGAGTTGTGTCACTACAAATGGATTTTTCTTCTTCTACTGCATTGCGAACTACCGGAAAAGTTTCTGCTTCTCAAGCTGTTTCGCGACTGTCCTGTTAGCCCTGGGCCTCAACCCCTGCCATAAAAAGCTTCTGATAACCAGGGCTTTGCCTACAAAGACCTTCACCCAACGATAACCAGGGCAAAGTACCTTCTGTCTCTGCGCTCTGCCAGCGTCCGTGGGCTTTGCTGCATCAGGGCGACACGTTCTACCTTGCTGGTTTTGTCTTTTATATTTTGATACATTACAGTACCAAGAAATCAGAAAGGCCTCTCTGAAACAAGTCCATCTTAAAAAAATAATACTTTTGTGAAGCAGGAAGGCACCCTGGGATAGTTATCATGGTGAGCGATGGCATCCTGCAACAAACTGGAAAGAAACAAATGGGGCCTCCTCAATAAAAGAATATATTTTGGCTTTTGCATGGATTCAAGACCATGCAAAAAGTTATCCTAAAAGAAATGATAAGGAGAAAAGAATAGCTGAAGGTTTTAACACAGAAATAACCTTATTATTTTTAATTACTACTGCTTTTAGAGCTGAATTCAAACCTACTTTTACTCTCTCTCCCTTGAAAGGAGCAGGCTTGACTCCAGTGAAGTCCTAGCAGTTTCCTACAGCTGAGCCCCAACCTTTTCCTTGAAGGACTAAAGCGAATCTTTTTTTGTTATCCTTTGTTGTCAATCTGCTCATCAGCTTTTATAGATCCATGCCTCTATCCCATGGTGGTAAGCGTATAGTAGTCACTGGTCAGGTAGATGAATTTTAAGAGGTGGAGTATTAGGAAACCCGCTGGGGACGGCTTTGTCCTTTCACAGGAGTTGGGAAACGGCTCCCGAGTTACTCTGCAATAGGAGCATTTGGCCTGTAGCGCACGTCCCTGTGACCAGCTGGTTCGTGCACGCCTGCAGGAGAGGAGGGCGGCTCAGTCCCAGCAGCACCATGGCGGTTCCCTGCCCAACTTCATCAGGATGGTCCTGGGAGAGCAGCCAAGCTTTAAGAAAAGCCATCCTTGCCCTCACGTGGGGCGCTCACAGAAGCTGTGGCCCGGGAAGAGCTAGAAGCTTTTCCCAGAGCTGAGGGGTGGCTTATGTCAACACCCCTCAGCCTACCTGCGCGGCGCGGGGGTCGAGGCTGGTTACACAAAGTTTTCATCACTGCTACGGGGCAAGAGCCTTGCTCTGCGTGCACGCGCACACACCCCATACCTCACTGTTTAGATTTGTTTCGTATTCTTGCCCCGAGGTCGTCTTTGCTCTTGCTCAGCGCTGCAACCTCCTGCAGCCCTGCCCAGCAGAGCAGAGCAGAGCAGGAGGCACAGGCTACGGTGGCACCAAGAGTGGGGAGGGAGTTCCTCCTCCCGGGGAAGGTGCTGGTGGGACAGCCGAGGGCCCAAGTGCCTGGAAAACGGGCTGGTTTGGAGCTACCACTGTCTTTGGGCAGCCTGGTTTTACCCTTTATTTATTTAGTGTGGTCACTACATTTTGTGGTCGTTCCCCTCCATGCAACAATGACTTCACAGCTGGTCCCAGATGTTCACACTTACAAAAACTATGTCATATCTCCCCCTGGCGTGCCTGCCCCACAGCACGGAGGGCCTCAGCTGGGGCAGCACACCAGGGGCTGCGGCAGACTCTCAAGCAGGTGCAATTGGGTTTACGCTCACATCAGTGGCCATGTTCAAGTTTTGGTCCCGTTTCTTAAAAATTCCCCTTCTTTGGGGCCAGCCACGCACCCAATGCAACGTCACTCAACTCCTCCAGGAAGGCAGGGCAGGATTTGGCTCCCGATGCATCAGTCCCGTTTCTGTGCTCACTTACCCCGTCCCCCTCTCTACATTGTGTGGCACACCCACCCACCACTGAATCAGCACCGTGTCCTGACACGGAGACAGACATGTTCCACTGCCAGTAATTCTTTAAAAATACATATGCATTTTTTACAATGGTATGCAGCACAAACCACTTTATACTGAGAAAGCAGGCTCCAAAACTCACCTCCCTGAACTGTCAAAGTCCTCACAACCATGATGAAAAACAATTTGGTCACAGCAAATTTGCCACAAATTTGTTAACAACGGACTGGGCTACGGCCCAGAATGAAATGCTGCATTTTCTAGTTCATAATAGCCCCCTGCCCCCAAAACTAGACAGCTATGGACCTTCTGTGACCAAGCAGCACACCCAGCAGATGTGCTGGAAGCCTGACCATTTGTTTTTGCTGCTAAATTGACTACCTGGCCCCGGGAGGTGCTTCTGCCTGGCAGGAGCTGTGGCGGAGCTAGAGTTAAAGGCTGGTGCACTTGCAGTGAGCTGCCCAGTCACTCACCGACTGCCTTGTTCCACTCCAAAACTGGCTGCTGGCCCGTCTGATCCCTGTTGGGGATTTTATGGCTCCAACACTGACATTTGAGCTGCCATGAATTTCACAGGGCATCATTCTTCCTCCTCCCTGACGCAGGTTTAGTGCAGGAACCTCACAAAAGGCTTTGCTAATTAATCATCCTTTTGTTTGTCTGGACAGAAAGGAGCCAAATGAAGTCTCCCAACACCTGATTTGCAACAGGGACTCTAAATTGCCCTATCTTAACGTCAACACAGAAGCCTGTGCTCCACAGGGGAGCACTTTCCCAATCACAAGGTCCGTCAGGACCATGGCCCCCGCTGCTTCTCCGTGCTTGCTGCTGGCACCTCTGCTCTCCACCATGCCTGGGGGATGCCAGAGGCAGCCACACGGCCCTGCCTGCCAGCCTCTGGCCACACAACTCACTTGAAAAAAATTAAAGGACAATTTTTTTTTTTTTTTTCATTTCGGGGTGCTGAGGGCACACGAGGGCCACGGAGCCACCCCCTGAGGCTGGCTCACCTTCCCAGAGCTGCGCCATGCCCTCCCTCAGACCTCACAAGCCGTGGAGCCGAGGCGCCGCAGTGCACTCTGCAGGCAGGACGTGACACAAATTCCAGGTTCTTTGCGTCATTCCAAATGCTGTACACCAAGTTAAGCACAAGTTAGCTAACTCAATACGGGACAAATCAAAGGAGGTGGCTCACATATTTTTTTTACCTGCGGGGAAAATGAGGTTGAAATACCGCATGCTGAACGATGCAGCTGCACAGACCAGCCCGGAGCTACTGTTAGGAGGACGTTTTCAGAGTATGAAGATTTAAAATATGGAAATCCTTGAATGAGAAATACTTGAACCTGTGAAAAGGGGACATTACCAATACTATATAACCAAGATAAGGCTTAGGAAGGCCGTGAAAATTGCTTCTATAACTACTACACATAACTAAAAACCCCAAAGCCTTTACAGAAGGAGTTGAATGCATACACACTTAAATTCATCAATCGAAGTCCCTTTTCTTTTACAACCAAAGAATGCAATGTAATTTCTGGTGCTCATCAGCCAAGGAACATAGAATCATGGAATCATTTAGGTTCGAAAAGACTTTTAAGATCATGGAGTCCAACCATTAACCTAGCACTGCCAAGTCCACCACTAAACCATGTCCCCAAGCGCCACAACTACACCTCTTTTAGACACCCCCAGGGATGGTGACTCAACCACTGCCCCGGGCAGCCTGTTCCAATGCTTGATAACCCTTTCCGTGAAGAAAGTTTTCTTAATATCCAATCTAACCCTCTCCTGGTGCAACTTGAGGCTGTTTCCTCTCCTCCTGTCACCTGCTACCCGGGAGAAGAGACCGACCCTCATCTCTCTACAGCCTCCTTTCAGGCAGTTGTAGAGAGCAATAAGGTCTCCCCTCAGCCTCCTTTCCTCCAGGTTGAACAATCCCAGCTCCCTCAGCAGCTCCTCATAAGACTTATTCTCCAGACCCCTCACCAGCTTCGTTGCCCTTCTCTGGACCCGCTCCAGCACCTCAATGTCTTTCTTGTAGTGAGGAGCCCAAAACTGGACACAGTATTCGAGGTGCAGCCTCACCAGTGCCGAGTACAGGGGGACGATCACTTCCCCAGTCCTGCTGGCCACACTGTTCCTGATACAGGCTGGGATGCTGTTGGCCTTCTTGGCCACCTGGGCACACTGCTGGCCCATATGCAGCTGGCAGTCGACCAACACCCCCAGGTCCTTTTCCCCCAGGCAGCTGGAGAGTTTCCCACCAGCCACTCTTCCCCACGCCTGTAACACTGCATGGGGTTGTTGTGACCCAAGTGCAGGACCCGGCACTTGGCCTTGTTGCACCTCATACCGTTGGCCTCGGCCCATCGATCCAGCCTGTCCAGATCCCTCTGTAGCGCCGTCCTACCCTCAAGCAGATCAACACTCCCACCAACTCGGTGTTGTCTGCAGGCTTACTGAGGGTGCAACACGGTAGGCCCAACTGAATCAAAGCCTGGTTTTTAGTTAGAGAAAAACTGTTAGCCACCAGTGCTGGCACATAATTAACTGCCAACATGAAACCCCACATTCTTTAGCATTATCAGCTTAGAAAAGCATATAAAAACACATTAAAGAAGGAGTAACATATTTCAACATTTGGGAATCTTAGGCTGTTTCTCACCAGATAAGGTCAAGTTCTGCTCTAGTAATCAGTCTCTCCTCAGGGAAGATGATTTAAATTGGATTTTGATACTTCCTCCTCTTGCGCTGTCCTTATCCAGCATGACTTAAATCATTCTTTTCTGTCGGCTTTCTCTCTATCGGTACAGCCTATTCTTCTACACACTGTCAAATTCTGCTGGCTTCACGCTCTACAACAACGCTTATGAAGCAAAAAAGAATAAACAAAGACACATGATTTCACACTGCATCATCGTACTCGCGTTCAGAAAGCAAAACTGCAACAAATAATAGCAATTTACTCCTCATGATTATATAGAAACATGTTACTCATTAGTTACCGCTCCCATGTTAAAAATGTTTATTCAGCTCCAAATGTTGTGTCTTTCCAACAAATGCAAACCAGCTTTTTGGTGGTAAATAGCAGGTATTTATTTGAAATGAAAAAAATACTTCAGTACCTGAACTATTGCATTTAATCATGTATTGTTGTAATTGTGTTACTCTACCTTTTTGCATTGGAGACAAATATACAATGAACATTCAGATATCACAGATTGCACACTAGATAGTAAATCGTCAGGCCTTTTACGTAACCACCAAAAAACAGATATCGGATTCTGCAATATAGTACAAAATTCCACACTCCAGTCTTAGCCAGTTATCTTCAATTTACTCCTGATGCTGTACAAATAAATGGCCATTTAACTAGGGCTTACAAGTTAATAACAGGACAAAAAAAATATACATTGCACTGACACAAAAAGTCAGCTGTGTTAATAGTCATGCAACAAGTAACCAAACTTGCTGAAATTAAAAATACTTTCTAAAAAGTTTTAACTGCATAAATATTTTGTACACAGTTCATTTACTGAAACAAAAGGAGTCTTTAAATGATACAAAGCAAATATAAGTTTCTACCAATTTTATACATAAGAAAGTGCAAAATAACTTATCTAAAGTGTTCTGCTATTGAACTGATGAATGTCGGCTGGAGGCAGCCAACCCGCTCTCAGAAGCATGACATTACAGTTGCACACTACATACGAATGTTAAGAGTACATGAATAAGTATACTACAAAGAACAAGGCAGGAGAAGACACGTGAGGTACTTGCAGAGAATACAGTCTACTAATGGTAGTGTACATGAGTCTACTTTTGCTCAACAGATCTTTACATGGAAAACAAAGCAAGTATTTGCATTAGAAGCTTGAAAGAAACGGGAAAAAAACCCCACTCCCAAGTGAACAAAACAGTTGCCCACAGCACCAGCTGCCAGAGGAAATATGAGCAGGTGTGTTTTTCCCCTCCACCTCCTACAAGCAAGAACCTGTTTTTTTGGAACAGCGCAAACAAAGAATTAAGTCCGAGGGCTGTGGTGATTTGTTTGCAAAATGTAAATTGGGACTAACCTCTACACTACAGAATTTGTAAAGAATAGCCACCTTGATTTTTCAGTACGCTGCCAAACAAAGCACAGACCACCACCCGTACAACGTGCTTATGCAGCTGAACGCAGTCGACTACCTCTTCACTGACGGCCCACTATCTTCACGACCCTGCATTAGTACTATATGCCAACTGTTTGCTCTAGTGTTTAGATTATATCAGTGTTATTGTCATAAAACTTGCTTTTATTAGGGTTTAATTATGTGGCTGTACGAGTTCCACTCTGTAGAAAAGACTTTAAATTTGGTTTTGATTTGAAATCTGGAGGCAAGGGGAAGAAAACTCCGTGGACTCAAAGGCATTGGTTAAAATAGCCTTTTCTTCAAACTGAAAACGTTAAGGCCACTAGCCTGTCTTCTGAACTATGCTGGTTTCGCATCATTTTGGGAAGGGTGAAGGCAACGTTAGAGAGAACAGAGAAATTCCAGTGCTCCGCACATGCTTACTGAGGACCTATTCTTGTTTTTAGGGACAAATCTGTCCAGGTAGCCATGCAGCGCGGCTACTTGATCATCACTCTTTGGATCCAACGGGATCTATTTGGGTCAGAAAATCTCAACAAACCTGCATTTACTCAACAGTGTGCAAGGGCTCTAGAGAAGCCTTTCTGTTCATTTGGGGACTTAGTATACATACCAAAACAGGAATATATCTCATTTTACAGACCAGCACATACATAATAAACAAACATGTATCAAAATACGTATTTAACCTTCAGTGCATAAACATGTGATACCAGGGTAAATAGTAAGTGATCAGGATTAACAAATTATTCACTGCTAGAAGCTCAAATCAAGAGAAGACAGGTGTGCCACCGCCGTGCCAAGGACCTTCTGGAAGGAGCTCACACCACCACAGAAGGTCCGGCATTTTGGATGGTGCAATTCCAACAGTGCCGGTTTTAACCATTTACTGTCCCAGGGCCAGAGTCTGCCCAAATCATTTCAAGTGAAGGATAACATCGTCTCGAGTGAAGACGCTCACCGAAGCACTAGCAGAGCAAAAGCAGGGCCACTTGTCTTCTGTTGGTTTGGGTCATATCCTTACCGCTATTTAAAAGAACCCATTGTGAATATACCTAGAGCTAGATTGGTTTGTCACTCATTTACAAAATATATACACATACGTTAAAAAAACAAACCAAACCAAACACCAGCCTGCCCCTGTCCCCCCCTTCCCCCCCTCCCGCCCCACCAAAAAACCACTGGCAAGACCTCATTCAGAAATTAAGTCCATGGGCCTATCCAATGCACGCGTTCCAATCCCAGTGGATATCAGTGTCTCTACTTCATCCCACATGTAGTGCAAAATAAATGATAGAGTAGTAAAAAAATACTGCAATTAAATTCATATTGGAACTTAAAAACCACAATGGAAGTCTACTGCTGTCCTCAAGTTGATGCCATGTGCTGAAACACGAAGATTAGTTCTTAGAAGCGTTTCTGACATGACTAAGATCACCCTGTTTTAGAGCAATGCCTATTGTTCTGGAAGTTTTTTCGCAAAACAAGCTACAGGACAACAGCAGTTAAATTTTATGCACAAGGAATTCATTCTGTATCTATATGCAAGCCAATTGCTATTGACTAAAGAAGTTAAAAGCTGGTTCTTGCACTGCATGAATCAGCTGCTAATGAACAGTAAGTAATTAACAAAACTGCAGCTCTGACATATGTATAAAAGAGGCCTTATTAAATATGAACAACACTGAGGTGGTAAATAGTTTGGTATAAAATGCAACACAAGTGTACAATTTAGTTCCTGGTTATCTTACAGCTAGAATAAAATACTCCAAGTCCTATTCTCAAAAATGTTTTCTTTTGAAAAAATCCATGTAATTCTACGAATAGCCTTACTTAGATTAAGATACTGTGGGCAACTGAAAGAACAAACATGCACAGACTGGATTTTTAACAGAAATACGCATAATGCCTTTGAGTTTTCTGGTTTCTCTTTTTTTTTTTTTTTTTTTTTAACATTCGTATTTAAATTGATAGATGAGATAAAGATGCCACACAAAGTATAGTGGTTAATCTGAAGTCCCATGTAACAGGCAGTTAAGTTCATATTTAGATAAAAAGGCCATTATACCTATTTACAATATACACAGTTGCTTGCGAAGAAGGCAGATTTACAACTATCTTCTAAAAAGCCTTCCCCTCCCCCTCCCCCCGATAAAGATGACTAGCTCTACAAAAACAAGACAAGAATGGGTATTTAGGATAAGTGAGGATTTTCTCGATAGCCACGTCAACACAGGTTTAGGGGTTGACAGTTCTATTGGATTTGTGGTTATTAATCATGTCTTTCTTGGGCCTTGCTCTTCACTTAATTATGCTGTTAGCCTCATTTACCTTCTGTCAACACAAATCGATTCAATGATCCCTTTTTACTTTTAGTGCTTAAAACTCAGTATAAACTTAAGTGTAAACAGACAATATTCTAATCCCTTCCGATCACTGCACGATACTCTCACTAGTTCTTGGAGTGATGGCGGGGCTGGATGGGGTCTCTGTTTGCCAGGACCCCATCAATTTCTGGGCCCTTCCTCTGAACCCCGCTCGTGCTGCAGGTTGTAGAAGCAGTTCTGGCAGACTCTGACTGGTGAGGAAATCTTCAGACGCTTGATTTCAGACTGAAACCGACTGCACCTGTAGAGGAAAACAAACATCGCTGTGAACACAGGTCCTCTCCTGACCTGGCCATTTTCTGTCCAGGTGTGGAAATTATCATCATGACTTCAAATATCAGAGAACTGCCCAAACTCATCAAGGAAATGCAATACAGTGTGGCAGAAGCAGAATTTAACAGGTATGATCACCACAGAATCAACGCAATGATTCTGCGCTGAGAGGTAGCTTAAAAACAGCTGTTGTCACCAGTTTAGACTCAAAGTATACAGCTACAGAGATGAAACTAGAAATAAAATACCGTGTCTGACCTAGTGGACCAGAGAAGAGACTCCCACCTCAGTTCCTGGGCAAGAGGAGCTCATATACATCTGCTGTGTCATATGTTTCCCTGTGTGAGGCTACATGTCACTGGCTCCTAAATCTGCATCCTTACAGTCCTGCATATGGTTTACATTTTGACCGGGTTGCTTGTGGAAGGATAAGAACAACTAGTTGCAAAAGAAGTTTGTTTGGGATTTTTTTCCTTTGCTAAGTTCATTTGCCTAGAGTTTTTCCCAGATGGGCAACAGGGAGGTTTTCAAAGCTGCAAGCAGATTTCCTTCTCTCCTGATACCTGTCTTGCTAACTATAGATTTACTAAGGGTCTGTGTGTCTTTTCCAATTCCTCCCTGGAAGTTTTGAGAGCTTTGATGCTTTTTCTTCATCAGTTCTGTTCTGGTAAGGGAAACCTCAGTCTTTCAGCAAAGTTCCGTTGCATGCAACAGCTTTACCCAGCCTAAAATTCAGTATGGAAAAGAGCCCAAAGGAGGCTCTCGGCTGGCTTACTTCTGGCAGAAGAGCTGTCCGCAGTTCCTGCAATGGTGACGCCTCTCCGTGAGTGAAAAACGGACCGCGCAGCCCGAACAGCTGTCTCCCCCCTCGTCCTTCACCCAGTGATCAGCTGCAGATCGGCCAGGCTGATCGCTTACAGACCAGCTGAACACTCTGCCTCGACCATCCCCAATAAGAATTCTGCTGTGATCCCTGCAAGAAAAAAGCAAAAACATTCCTGCAACAACTCTGGCACAGTAACGCACAGACAGTGACGACCAATTTTACATGTCAGAATATGTCATAAATTAAACTACTAGCACAGTAACTAATGTGTACATTAGCCTGGTCTGACTGGGAAATGGAGCTACAACAACACTCTGTATAACATAATGCAGCTGAGTAAGTCTACTTATTTTCGTATTTTTATCTCAGTCCTCGAACAAGGCTGCCCTAAACAGAAGCACCACAAAACAGCATTATGCAAAGAACAATGGCTGGTTCGGACCACTTCCCGCTGACAACACCGAAAAAAACGTTGTAAGTGATCACTTGTGAACTACTCACTTAGAGATGCCGAGTGCAGTGATTTCTGCTGGATGTGCGTTGTCTTTGCGATCAAATGCCGTGTGCATAGTTAGTTTGCTTCTAAACACCAACTGACGCTCCCATCTGTATCCTAGAAACGAGCAGAAAGTAGGAGGGGGGAAAAAGCAAATTTGCTTGTTCTCATATTTGTTCCCTCCTCCCCCAACATACCTGTATGTGTGAGACTTTGTAGAAAGAAATAATCTCCCCCCAGAGAGAATTCTCTATGACTCAAGTTTCTCTTGGGGAAAACACGTTTTTCAACCGCTTCCTCAACACATGTAAGAAAGGAGAGGATACAAAACAACGCACAGGGCCTCCAATTTCTCTGAGTCCAGTTGGGGGCTGCAGAGAATGGTGATGTACACAGGGAAGCCCTGTACCAAAGCCTGTCAGGATTGGGATAGCTTCATTTTATTTTTTAATTTTATTTATTTTCTTTTTAAAGTCAAGACTTAGATTTCCAACTGTCACTACTTTTCTTCATAAATGCTCACACAATGCTGTGTTCTGGGCATGTGACTAAAACATAGTCACCATGACATACCAGTGTTTTGGCTGTTGTTCAGCGGTATTTGCAGAGTATCAAGGTTTTCTCTTTTCCCCCACTCTGCTCTGCCCCCCCGCCCCGTCAGCAGTTTGGAGGTGCACAATAAATCAGGAGGGGACACAAGCTGGACAGCTGACAAACTGACCAAAGGGAAATTCCACTCTGTGTAACATCATGCTCAGCAATAAAACTGAGAGGAGGGGGTTTTTGGGGAAGGCAGCCATTTGCTCAGAGACTGGCTGGTCATCATTCTGCTTGTGGGAGGTGACGAGCGATTGCCTTTGCATCGCTTGTTTTGTCTTCCTGTTTTCCTTTGCTTATTAGACTATCCTTATCTTGACTTGTCAGTTCCCTTGCTTTTGTTCTTTCCATTCTCTCCACCATCCCACTGCAGGGGGTTGTGGTGGTGGTGGTGGCCATCAAGTGCCTTAGCTGGGTAAACTGACCAGGAAAAGCTTGAACAACACGCAACCTTTGCACACAAATTTTTCTCTTCACTGACCATTTTGGAATTCAGAGCTGCACAGACAGAGAGAGACTGCCTTACGGGTCCGTGCTGACAGCACATTTATCTGACAGAGGAAGCGTGTCCAGTTTCTTTTACCTGGTTTAAGCTTGCTGTAGTGCCGTGCTTCAGCATAGCTGGGGTGCGGGTGGTTAACCTGAGCATGGGGATGCATTTTGGCTTGTCCCTCAGAATAATTCACGAAGATAAAGCCATCTTTCTCATCCAAGCTGAGCTGATCTGACCAACGCCTGGAGTCATCGGAGCCGCTGTCTGCTGACCATGCTGCCGCTGCTCTGTTTGATGATGACCTAGGCCTGTGGCTGGTGCTGCTTGGTTGACTCTGGCTCTCCTGCAGTTTCGTGTCCTGGCCTATGCATGGATCATCCGCCTCGGAGTCACTGCTGTCCTCTTCGTGGGCTTCCTGCCCTGGATTCACAGGAGAGAAGATGTTGTTAGCAAGGCTGCTGATCGCCTGAGCTCTTCCCCTATTCTGCTGCTGCACTACCTACAACCACTGCAGCACGACTAGGGGGAAACTGCATGGAGGCATCTCAAAGCCTTCGCAAAGATTCAGCTCCTGCCAGGAATCAAACAACTCGCGTTTTTTGTACTGGTCTGTCAGAAAACAGCACTCCTTAGCTGAAGCAATTTCCTATGATAGTCCATCTGAGGTAGGCTATGAGAGACACAATGAGTACAATTTTCAACAGCGCTCAAGTTAGCAAAACCAAATCCTGCTGTCTTTCAGCAAAACTTACACAAGTAACACAGTCAGCTATGCTGAAACTCCAGCCGACTGAGAAACATGATGCAGATTTGTTAATAACAGGTTTTGTTAATACAAAAAAAGCAACTGTGGAAGATATTTATATTCCTAGTGACACTGAAAAAAAAAAAGAGCTGTCTATATATAGTAATTGCTAATGAGTATCACGCGATACAGATCCAAATCCAGATCGTATCTTCAATATGAAAAGGGCAAGAGGAAGATGAGATGGCTAAAAGAAAACACACCCATCAAGCATGGACCAGAATATTCTGACAGTGGAAAGATGATACGGCCAGCATTGCTTGTCTCAACAGCCTACTGTTCCATCAGTAGATTTTTTTTAACTCTGCTGTTATGCTATAATTCCATTTCAAAATAAAAAAATAAAAATCTAGCTTTTGGACAATGGTAACATCCATTGGGTTTACCGATAGCAGAAACAACCACACACAGAAAAGTTCAATCTTCACAGAAAAAAACCTATGATGAGCATGATTTTTTCTTACTCATAGCAGTATGAAACTACCATAAGCAAGGTGGTGAATAAAGAACTCAGACGCTTTATTTATTAGGCCCACTGGATGTCAATTTTCATTTGAGACAAAATCCCCTTCGTCCATTCTGCACTGTATAACCACATGATTTTACCTATGTATGGTGAAGATCAGATAAAAGGCAAAGACAAAACACTTGTCAGGAGACATACCTATTTGTGCTTCCTGACAATCCTCTTGCATTTCCAGCATCTCCGCAGGCTCTGGAGCTGGTGTTTCTGGTACTTGCAAAAACTCCATCCGCCAGAACTGGAGGGACAGGGAATAAGGAATAAGCAAAGTGGCATGTACTGAACTCTTAGCTTTCTTCTGAGCTTCTTGTAGAGTTAGGATGGCTTATTAGAACTGCATGTTTGCACTGGTAGCGTGAGAGGCAGGTCACATCTCCATACTGAGCCCTGTTTACGGGGGCTAACTACTGTAAGAGGACGTGTGTTCATGCCTGAATCACAAGTGAACAAGTCTTGTGCTGTTATTTAACATCTTTGCTGTTCAAATAAAAAAAAATCCACTGCACACAGCAATCTGACCAGCAGACTCTGGTTAAAGCAGACCCAGGACGGCACAGCAAAGTACCAAAAATTGGGCTAAGCTCGCAGTGATCAGAGATGCCACTAAGTTCCTCTTTTCTTTCTAGGCAGCAAAATGAGTGTCTCAAGGTGTGTAGAACAAAAACGGTAAACGAAAACTACAATCTCCAGGCATGAAAGTTGGTGACCAAAACAGAGCAGGAAGCAAAAGGTATGCTCCTGACTATTGCTAGTTACGCCCCACCACCACAACGGGTGGATCGAAAAGGAGAAAGAAAACTGAAAGACTGTATAGGAATGTCAGCTGACTGAAAGAGTTTTCCACGAATCTTTGATGTCCATCTAACTTGTGGACACGATACACTGCACCACCCTGTGCAGAAAAGGCACAGCTGGTTCCAGCACCAAAAGCAGTCTGCATCGTCTACCCAGCCTGCACTCCCTCCTTCCTGCAGGATTTAACTGTTCAGGTGGAAGACCCAATATAGCAAAACTGCTTTTTGTACTGGCCAGGACACTATGTTGGATAGACATGACTACTCTAACTACTACTAACTAAGGAGTAAACTTATTTTTTCAAACAGTGATTCCTGATACTTACCCGGACAACTCCATCCGAATGTCCTGTTACTATGACATTCTGAGTATCCCACTCATTCATCTCTGACACAAAGCAACACATTATTTGCTGGCTTCGGCCAGTGAAAGTGTTTACACTTGCGGTAGGGCTGCCATTAATGCTCCATACATGGATATAAGTGCCAGCACATGATACAATATCCCCCTGCAAAGACAAATAACATCTCCGTATTTCAATATAGGTCTTAGGTTTTCTTCAGCAAAATATAAGCCAGGTTCATTTATAAGCCAAGTTCAGCCATCAAAGCTGGCACTTTCAGAAAGTTCTGTTCGAGCCTAGTTTGGACACCTAAACAAATCTTTAGGATGATATGCTTTTTTTTTTTTAAATTGTACATAGAAAAGCAGACTTAGTAGCGACCTATTTGTTGTATTTACAGCATACAATGAGTAGACCAATTCCTCCACTTTTCACAGCATAGCAATCCAACAGTGTATTTTCAGCACTTTTCCTTCTCAGTTTTCAAAGACGCTATTCTCACAGACTCCTCTCTTTTTTCACAAACATGTACCACCTTAAATTTCATTTGCTTCCTTATTGGGAAAAGAGCGAGAGATGGTCCAAACTAGTGCAGAGGGGAAATGGGAGCTGCAGTCTAAACCACTGGCATCACCAGACTACTAGCAGCTAATCTACTTGCTAACCCCTCCTTGCATTACAGCCCCATTTTGTCTTGATTTCAACCACTACAACTGCTCCAGTTGCATCATGGTCCATCCAGCCCTCATGGACCAGCTGCATAAAGTTTCAACTCAGGCAAAATCTTTGACGTGCACGGGAGCTCGATAAATGGCAACCCATCGCTTATAGGACCACCAGGGAGACATGCTTTTAGGGTATGTCTGTTTCAGCTACAATCGTCACTGCAGCTTCATCCAAGGTATCTTCTGCTTCCTTTAAATGAAGCGTAAGAGAACAAAAGTCAACCAAGGTCAAATATCAAAATATCTTTTCTTAGTTCCTGTGGCAGGTTTGACAACCCACTTTGAACGCCACACTAGCTACACTGCTGCCAGCACTGTTAATATGCCCTTCTGAACTCGAGCCGCTCTGCATGGAACAAACCTATGTGCGTCTCTGGACAAAAGATGCAAATAATTCCCTAAACCAGCTAATTAGTTTTCAGATGAGTTATACAAGTTTTCTCAAACTAACAGAAGACCCTGGTTTATTTTTCTTTGGTGTAGCAATTTCTGACTCTTGCTACTGTTTCCACTGCACATTGGTGAATGGTATTTGGTTCTTACCGTTAATTCATTTATACAGAGTGCTGAAACCGGAGCCCGGTGACCTCGAAGCTGTGTTAGAAAAGAGAGTTTATTCAAATCCCAGATGATGCAGGTGCGATCCCGTGATCCACTCACAATTATGTGATAAGCTAGCGATGCTGTTAAGCACGTGACAGTGTCAGTATGACCCAGTAATGCCTGTAAAACAAAAGTCAGGAGGAACAAGCTGCCATCAGGAGAGAGTACAAAAATTACGGCATTAAACCCACTTATCTGAAGAGATTCAGATAATGTAAACATGAATATCCTATCGGAAGATGCAAGTGACTTACAAGAATTCAGTTGGCAACTATTTTCATACTTGACAATAAGAGAAATAGTATTTTTTTTTCCATTTAAAAAGTACTCTCACAAAACCAAATTTCAAGCGTCTAATGTTATATAGACTTCTACTGAAAAAAAACCCCAAAATAAATTTCCAACCCGTTCTGCATCAGTAGCTTATTTATAGGGTCCATATGTGTTCCAGGCTGCACCTGAAATTACATTCTGAAAACAGAAATTCTTTGTAAATAGCTCCTATATAAACTTCTGTTGGTGTTTGAGAAAAGACAAGAAAGAGCGGCAGCCAAAATGGTAAAGTCAATCGGAAGGAGGAGAAAATTACAAGCATCTACTTGTACTAGACCCTGCTTTTACATTTTAGGCTTAACCTAACCATTTGAACAGGAGTCTGGAATACAGTCAGATTATTGCAGTTACAAATCATTGGCTAAAGTACAATAAATGGCCTTCAATATACTGCCCTGAAATTCAAGATAGAGTGTTTTATCTTGCCTTCTTCTTAAGTAAAATGCTTTGGAAACATAGCTTTGGACAGTTGTTGGAGACCATGCAAGGGAAGTTATTAAATAATTCTCTAAATTTCTTCTCAAGTGGAAGCTTTCCTCTGGAAACAGTCCTGCTATGAAGATGCTAACAGGAACAGTAACACTTAACAACCTAGCTACCTATAACAATGACACACAGCTTCTAGAATATTTTGAGGTAGTTGGATGGGGGTGTTTTGTTTCGTTTACAGGTGGGCTTTTTTATTATTCTTTCTTTAGTAAATACAAGACTTAGCTGCAAGTGACTTTAAAGCACGAGTGCTCGTTTGTTAGATTAAAAGTTGATGCTTTGAATTAACAAAGCAAGAACAATTTAAGGTGATCCTGAACAAGTATACTCTGCTCCACAAACATCACTGCCAGAAACTGCAAAGTTTTGCACAGAAGTGTAATTTAAATATATACATTATAAAAGAAAAAATTAAAAAAAATAAAAAAGGAAAACGAACTTTTGAGACAGTTTCCTTCACTGCCCTCCCTGACACAGTTTTATACAACACTACAATAAAGCAGATGAATTCACAAAACACACCAGTATAATTTTGTTAACATCACTACCAAATTCCCCGTCTCTCCGAAAAGCTCCTGGTGATCAACTATCCTTAAATGATGCAATTTTCAAGATGCATTTTGCCCACTTCCACTGCAGATCGGCACCTCGACTACTCAGTTCTCCCAGGGTTCGCTGGACTCATGGTTTCAAAGCTTACTATGCGAGCAATACCCTTTTGGTAATTCCTTTGATCTTGTAACATAATTTACGTAAAAGGTATCTTTATTGTATCTTACCTGTTTCAGTGTGAGGGCTTTAGCTTTTTCTTTGGAGATGCCCATTTCCCACACACACACTGCTGTGCTTGTTCCTCCAGTGATAACTAGTTTGGGGTTGGGGCAAATGGCACACAGTATCTGACCCCATTCTGACAAACATTCATAAACAATTACTGCCTAAAAAAAAAAAAAAAAAAAAAGAAGAATTACTTGCAGGATTAGTGTTTGGTAGGATAAAAATAAAAACCTAAGAACCCCCCTGCATGCTGGACTATTAAGTAACCAAGATATCACTGCTACCCCCTGTGCAGTTTTTCCTCAGACAGAAGCAATTCCAGCCTCTGCCAGAAGATGCCCCCCGAGAGAACACGAGAGATGACCTTCAATGGCATAGATTTAATTCATTCATGTTTTGCCGGCCTGGTAAAAAATTATTATTAATTGGCTTATGTTATTGTGCCAGTGTTCTGATGAAGACCACCAGATAGGGAGCAATAAAACATATGCAGTATGAGATTATTTCATTCACATGTGAAATAAATTTCCATTCTTAGATTTTTTCACTATTGAGTGCTCATTGGTTTTGGTACATTCAGCACTAAAAAAAATTTCAGATTACAAACCTTGTCCGACTCGTAGGTACCCAGTCTACAGCTGAGGTCTGCATAGCCCCAGGCAAAAGTTTTATTCCATGTAGGTGGGATGAGAACCTTATTCTGTTCTACTGCCAGAATGCCTTTATCAGTACACACGATCTGTCCCACAGGCTCCTTGAGCTCTGAAAAAGAAGATGGGGTTATGTTTTATTGCTAGCACAGACAAATATTACCTGATCCCATTAAATATTTGATGCTGTGCACAAGCAGGATCTCTGTATTGGCTATGTCATGCAAATCTTTGTTTCAATTGCAACGATGGCAACTTTTGCTACATTCCTAACAAATGCAGGGCTAAGCATTACCAGTAGTGGCGACAACACCCTGAGGATCACAGATAGCTCTGACCCCACCTGCAATGCTGCACAAGATGTTCTTCAGACAAGATGCCTGTCATCATTAAAAGTCATTGTACCATTTTCGGCACAAGTGAAAACAAGTTTTTGGTATCAATTCTAACATCTTGGCCAAGTGTTCCCACAGGTTATGTTCCTGACTACAGCCCGTGGGTGTTCTACCTGTTTTTCCTCAAGCTTTGCAAATATAGATTAAGGCTTTCTAATTTCCAGTTTTAGAGTGTAGCTCTGCTATGTCCTGAGTAGTAGTACGTCTACCTCCCTTTACGGCAGGCAGGCACAGATTCATTTAATCAACTCAGAAAAAAATCACCATATAGCATTTACCTGCCTCACAAACAATTAAGTTTTGTCCAGTCCAATATCAGAGACGACGTCAAAACCCACCTTTTTTAATCTCAACAACCAACACCACCCTTTCCTGTCAACACTTCTGAGTATTTCTCAGCACTGTGATAAAGAATCCTTCTGCTATAAAAATCACAAAATTGAGGCTATCACAGGCCCAGAAACAGTGTACCCTGAATATCGTTCGTTAAGACTTTAAAGAAGTGCTTAGGTCCAATTTTGTCTCTCTCTTTTAAAAGAGTTACATTAAAGCAGCACAGATGTAGTGCTTTCCAAGTACACTTTAAGGTAGCGAAGAACACAATCTTAGAGTATTAGGATATTTTAAATTTGCGTTTCTCACAAAAGTACAGGTATTAAGAACATTAGAGCTACGCTAAATGTGGAAAAGGATGATTTTGCTGAAACTCTGAATGCTCTGGCAAAGAAACAGGAATAATTACTGTGGGTTTTCACTCTACCTTTCACTGGGGCAAGTGATGGCCGCAGGTTGTCCAAATGATGGAAAAAAATCTTGTCACTTGTGGAACCAGGGGGCACAGAGGTTCCCACAGTCTCTCCATTCAGTCGGCTTCTAACACGCTTCGGTGGGTGTGGCTTTTTAAAGAGCTGAAATTCATTAAGAAATTGATTATCATCAAAAATCAAGAGGTTTACAAGAGCACAAGCTTAAAGAGATCATCAGTACATGCAATTTACCTTCTAAAAATTCTGCAGGTCAGCAAATGCTACTTAGTTCTGTTCTCAGTATTCACTAATACCTTATGGCGACCATTTCAATAAGACTTCAACAAATAATATGAAATCCCACAAGGATATAACAAGAAAAGTCTCTTCAGAGCTACTTCCAGTTGCAAAAGCAGTTGAAGTAAAGCAAGCAAAAATCCCGAAGTCGATACATAACACGGTATTAAATTCTAACCTAGGACAAAATGAAAGCTAAGTTTTGGCTTTGAAACAAACTGTGTCCCACAAACATCAGGTGACACACTTGGGAGGCGGCCAGACTACCAAAGAACAGAATGACAGCATGGGTGGGCATGTAATTGGACCACATACGACAATCGCGCACAAGAAACGCATCTTAGCACCTAGTTATCTTCTGCCTAGCTTTTCATTACGAGTGACTGAATTTCCATTTTACCGTCTCAGTGACCATCCCCAGTATCTCAGTGTTAAATAAGCCATAGCTTCTAATAAGCCACGATCATCAATGACACACGCTAAGGTTTATCACGTGATAAATTAATAATAAAAATATTGGATGGTAACGCTATGTATTATAAAATGTAAATGACAAATATAAACACTGAGTGGTATTTTGTAAGATTTTGATTACTCTTTTGCAGACAGGCTATTACAGGACTGAAAGGAGAACTGAAATTCCAAGGCTGAAAGGTATTTTCCTTACAGCCCTTTGAGACGTGTTACCTGTTTGCCTATCCAAAGCAGAGGGAACGTGCATAAGCCTAAGGCAGCTGAGCTATGAGCACGCACACATGTTTCTACTGCTCGCACCTACGCTCTGGGTATGAAGGGTAATCACAGGCCTACGTGCCACAGCTCTCACTGAACTACAGCATGCCTCCTGTCTGGCTGGGCTATGAGAAGATGGAGAGAGAAGGCACATCATACAGCCTTCACATGGGCAACTGATCTCAAAAAAACACCAGTTCTGCCAAGAAAAATAAAAAAAAAACCCCACAACTCCTTTCTCCTTTGAGCAGTCGTTCCTCTTGTTCATTCATTCTGCTCTGCCTCCCCAGGCTGTGGCATCTCATGACCCTCACAGAGTCTGAGAGAGTGTGGTTCCAAATGCAGCACCAGCTCTGGAATGTTTTGCACAGCACAACTTCTTAAAATGGGAAACAGAACTATCAGGGGCATTACTGGTGGAAAAGATGGGATAAAAAAAGATGTAGTTCTCATGTTACATCCCCATGCAGCAAAGGAGTGAAAACATGCACAATAGCCACGTCACTGAGATAGCCTGCCTTAGATCCCCTGTGGAAAGTCACAGAAGGTCATAGGCAAAACTCTCTACAGTTACACAAAAATGCGCTCCCAGAGCGCTCACCACCAAAAATGACTTAAAGAAGGAGTTTTGAGTTTACTGCAGTCTGCCTGTTCCTCTAGCAAAGCTTCATGCAATTTCTGGTAGATCTCATCGTAGGTTTGTACCTAACAGGCACTCGAAAACTAAGGCAGACCTTCAGATTCAGCTGCAACACTTTCCCATTGCCCTGCCGTCAGCCCCAGTCTTTATCTGTTCCTCTGGTTTTAGCTGGGCCACGTCCGATTATCATCACAACCCAGGGACTGACTATTACTTCAGAGGCAAAAACCCCACAGCCACTACGTATCTTGATTATTGAGAGAGCACGAGGAAGGAAAAGGAGAAAAGCAGCCAGCCACAGAGGACAGACAAGCAGTTCTTAGCCTTCTTTCCAAGCAGTAAGAGACAGACAGCTGCCAGCGGGTCCCCACAGGAAATTTCCTGTGGCTGTCCTGAAACAACATGTGCTGCTGTAGTCTAGAGTTCCCAACATGTGGGTTGGGTTCCCAGTGAATTGCAGAAGGTATCCGTGGTTCCCACCAGGATTGGAAAAATTCACTGATGACATTTAAAAGTTTCACTGGACAGCAAAAAAACCCTACAGAAATGCCTATTTTTAAAAAAAAAAAAAAAAAAAAAAAAAAAAAAAAAAAAAGAGAAAGAAAGAAACCCTTAACCCCGCCAAAAAACTAAAACCCCACACAGCAAAACTTTAGATTTAATATTACATTTAATAACTTAATGTAATCTCTTTAAGAGAACACAAACTTTAAAGCTGCAACAAAAATGCATCTATATAGCTCCTTAACTATTGCTGTCCTACAAGAGTCAATCTTCTTAATTTAAATTTTAAGGTTGTTTTTTTTTCCCCCATCAGATTCTTCAAATAAAAGAGGAGGCCAAGCCCCGCAGAACACCAAGTGATTGGTGTAAAAAAAAGGAAGCATAAGTTGTTATAGAATTATTTTATTACAGGATAACTTAAAATACCTACACACTAGGCATTACTTTGAATTTGGATTTTCACTGCTCCTCTCTGACTTTGCAGCAGGAACATACATACTTTTTTTTTTTTAATGCTGAGTTTTTAGAGTGGAACCATAATTCATTTTGCCTTTATTTTAAGGACGCAAAGTGTGTGGGGGGGGGAATAAAAAGGCACTGATCCTCATTGCACTTATGATGGAAATACAAATGATTTCACATCACTGGAAGAATATTTATGGAAAAAGAGTCCCAGGAATTTTCACTCCTAAAACACTTTGCTGTTCTATATCGATACGTTTCAATTGGAGTGTCATCTGGCAAGTAAGAATTCTACAAACAGTTTACCTGCTTTGGTATCTGTCCAAAGTTATTAATGAATCCTATAGTAGCTGTCTCTTTTAATGGATCATTGATGTTATATATGTCCACTTGCCCCTCATAGAAGAGATGGTGAAAGACATTTACAGCTTCTACTGCAGCAGGACCTTGCTGTTTATAGCCAAAGATCAAGTCAATCCACTCATGCAGATGTGCACTCACAAAGTCACATTCCAGAGCCTGAAATTCAAAGGGCATGCATTAGAACTAGCCGTACCGGTCATCGTTTGAGGCTACTGCACCTGCCACGAAGAAAAACGCAGAATATATTTTGACACACCCTTGTTAAATTTTGATAAATCTTTTCGTTGAAGCAAGTCCTGTCTCAATGAAATCCCCAGCCAAAAAGGAATGGGGAGGAAACACTGCTTCTACATACCTTTGCAACAATTAGCCATTAACCCAGACCTCCTGGACTGTGACTGAATGATTTCAGCTTAGGTTAATATGCAGTGGAAAGTCCCAACTGACGCTTTCTATTGTGATTATTAAAATGCAAATTACCTCCCGATGAACTCTGATAAATTCACGAGGATCTCCTTTTGCCCATGGGGGGAGTATTACATCACCAAGTTTAGTGCCATTTTGTTTGCAACCTATTAAAAAAAAAAGAAAGGAAAATATGGAGAGAAGCACTGAAACTGCACTGCAACAGCAATGGTAAAAAAAAAATTATAAAAACGATCAAATTCTAACACCTTTCCTTAGTAAAGGAAGCCACTTCAGCCTTTTCTTTTTTTAAATACTACGTAATTTTTAAATGTCAGGCAATAAACACGAAAAATTCTGCCTCGGTTGTTCATGTAAGATTGCTCTCAGGAGGAGAATATTCCTTGCTAAGACTTTTGAAGATGATGATAGCGTTTCAGCATACGCTCTTCAAAACAAACATTACTCTTCTAGCTAGAGGCATTGACTCTTCCCCAGTCCGCACAACTTCATAATGTAGAGCCTGAACTCAAAATCTTTGTTTCCCCGTCAAGTGCTCTTGGAACATGATTATTTTATCTTTATCTTTCTGTTTAAGTGAATTTCTGCTTTTCTCTCCCCGTCATGGGAAAGACCCACTACAGTGCATGAAAGTTAATGAAAACAACAGCCACTAAAGTAGCCTTCTGCAATCATTGTACAACCAGAATCTTGCTCTGTCAGTTTAGTTTGCGCCTAAAGCTACCACGGCAGCCGTCCATTTCGCACTTAGAGGTGTCAGCACAGCAAGGTTTGTTTTCTTACCTCTTTTTGACTTCCTTCTTATTCTGTGAGGACAACTGGAATCAATGTGCTAGGCCCAATTTAAGAGAGGACATACTTTCCTGTATTTGGCATCTGTTTAGTATGCGTATAGCAATGGCATGTCAATTTAGTATATTTTGAAGAAAATAAATCCCAGGAAGACACAGCGTAACAGCAAACCTCTGTAAAGCCTTGGTGGAACAGTATTTCATCCCAGGATTGCTTTTCTTCACAATAAATATATTCCGTATCAAGGAATGGAGTTATTGTTTTACCATGAGAATGGCTACACATCACAGGAGTACAGACTAAATATTCATTTCTTAACGGCGAAGAGCTAAGTGGTCACCCCACAAGCTTTGTACCCAAGGACACTGGTGATTCCCCTGGGCATGGTCTGGCCACATACATTCATGTGGGTCCCTGATAGCTCCCTTCCCACTCTGAACGTTAAATGGCATGTTGCAATTACAAAAAAAATGTATTTGTTAAGAGTTCCCAGTTATGTTCTTGTTTTGTTGCCTGTTGCCAAGAGACAATTCCACACTTCCTATTAGCCCAGAGGAATACTATCAAATTTCCACATTTAGAGGGATACCCAAGTACTACGTACCGTGTTCCAGCAGAAACACCGCTTGCATCACTAGAATTTAAATCTTCCTCTCTTTTTATCTCAGGGGGAAAGGGAGCGGGACTGCTCCGAAATAACACAATCAGAAGTATCACATAGTGTTTGACAGTTGTTCGTAACAAAAACTTTTCTACTGTTGTTCCAAATGCTCAAGGAAGAACTTCTATGACTCTAATGGTCACAGTTCAAAATTATCAGATACGGAGCTAAGTGGACAAGACTTCAACATTTTTCTGGTAATGGTCATACCCGTCTGTGTGAAATATACTTGGGAGAGGTTTTGCAGGTTGTTATTTTGGTTTTGTGTTTTGTTTTTGTAAGGTTGTGCTCCCAATCTCTTACAATACGTTTTGAATAAAGGATTTGAGGCCATTAAAACTTAGGAGTTGTTTAGTCTTTCTTATTGCTATTAGATTCACAGCACAGAGCCCAGAAAAGAAAAGCTTAATGCCACTGTTAAGTGACATACATACTAAGGAACATGTATGTCCTAAGGCATGAAATTTGACTCCTGCTGAATAACCACTCTCACAAAAGCTACCGCGACATTTCAACAAAACCTTTAGGAATACTTTTAAGAGGAAATTCTAAAAGTGAAGACTGTCAATGGTGAACACCATCGTGGAGTAGCAAGTTACATGGAGAAAAATGCAAACCAGAGAAACTCCAAGTAAAACATGATTATCTGTGCATTTTGAACTGGTAAAAAACCAAAAATCAACTAAAACACACCACTCCAAACGGAAGTCCTTTTGGGGTATTTCATTGTCTTGTTCAGCAATTCTCAGAACAAACTTTGCATCAACTGCTTAAAACTAACACTCAGTGCTTGAGAAAATACCTTGTCTGATAAATCTGAAAAAATAAATCTGAGGTATCACAGAAGCAATAAGAATTCCTGCTATGCTCTTCTTGATGAAACAATGAGTTCTGAATCATTCAGACTTTCAAATATAATATTGAATACACATTAGTATAAGGAAATATCAGGGGTAGTCCTGCTTGACTTGCATGTTCTGACATGAAAGCATATCTATCTTTTTCTCATGCAGTTGAACAGATCTTTTTCCGCCCATATTACGAGACGTTTTTCTCATGTTGGACTGTCTGGCTCCGGTCTTGCACCTGCAGCAATGCTATCAAGCTCCTTCTGCCTACCTAGGTCAAAATTGTTGGAATTGAGCAGGAACTCGGGGAGGTAGAAGAACTCTGGGATGAGCTCCTTCACATCTGCCATGTTGTGCTTCGACGCTGAATACCAAGCCTCCCGTACACTGTGAAACATTCGGTCTGCCAGGTCAAAGTGACCGCCCTGTGGGACAGAGCGAGAAGCATGTCAGCACCTCTTAACATAGCAGACTTTGCCAAGAAGGCAAATCAGAATATCCTCTGCCTAATGAAGAAAGTATAGATAATGGGGCATGTTTCCTTCTGTACCACAACAATTTAAAGAGCTGCATTACTTTTTGGTACAAAATAATAGTAAACGTAAAGCACTGAGATACAGATATGAAGAATTTTAAGAAGAGAGTCATCTAGTCCTATTTCAGAGAAACACAAATCTTTTTTTGTCCGATGGCTTCTGTCTAGGAAAATATTTGACATGTAATGTTACAAACCCCATTAACCACTAAACTGGCAAACAATTCCAGGCTCTGCAAACGTTTATTTTAACACTCAGTACTAAAATGTCTTTTTGGATAGACATATTGGTTTAAAATAACAATCTTTCAATACCTCCAGCTCAGAACTAAACAACTGGCATATGATTCTTTCAACAACAGACAAATAAAGCTTGATGAGCACAGTATTTTTCACAGTAAAACTCGCTTTGGTTTTTTTCTGCTGATATTTTGTTCAGCATACATTTAGAAAAACGTTCAAACGACAAGAAAAACAAATGTGAATTCCATTATATCTTTTACAAAGGAATATCAAAAACCTCCCAGGCAATAACAACTCTGCCAAAAATATTTCTTCTACCATATTTGATGAAAACAAAGCCGATTGTAATATTTTTCACTTAGGTCTCATATGTTCAGCAGGAATGAAACACAAAGTGAGGTGATGTAACTTTTACCTGTAACCGTAAGAAAATCTGGGTAAAAGGCTCCATCCGGACAAGATAGGAAGCCACTATCATGGCCGATGAATAGTGGGTCCCATAGTGATACGCTGGAGTTTCCCCTGCAGAAGATTATTTGTACTATGTTTATGATTTTTAAAGCAGTTTGGTGAGCAGTTTGGTGACAGAATCAGTACTAAGTGAAAAAAATGTAATTAGTGCTGCATTTTAATAACTCTGACCTTGGACACATTTAAAATTGGAATTCGTAATTTTCATTCCGAGAATGTGGAAGCTTTATGTTTGTCACTGCCACCACTTGAGGTTTGGCTGCAGTCCAGTAACCCTAATTCAATGGGCTTCTGCAGAGCACTACTGAATGGTTA
The DNA here is from genome assembly GCF_028500815.1 of Rissa tridactyla. NCBI lineage: Eukaryota > Metazoa > Chordata > Aves > Charadriiformes > Laridae > Rissa > Rissa tridactyla. Next base: position 75,087,751 of record NC_071470.1, read on the forward strand.
GTCATTTTTTATTTTAACTAATTGAAACGTTGCAGAGCAGCTATGGTGATTTCTGCTGAATCTTTTTTTTTTTTTCAACTCTTGGTCTTATTGATTACTGTGGTATTAAAGACTTGGGCAAAAATAGGTCTCAGAATTGTTGGCTACAGATTTTGTACAGCTTTTACTTTCTTAATTTCCTGGCAAAACGTCTGCATAAATACACTTAGAACATACTGATTCACTGCTACAAATGAACATCTTTGCCACCTACTGTGGTTTGATACAGAACAGCACCGCAGTAGTTAAGCACGCTTGTGTCTTCAACAAAAGCACACAAGAAGAAATGTATCGTATAATAGCTGCCTTGCCAAACACACAAGTTTTATTTTCAATATATATGGAAGCTCTAAAATCAAGAATATGTAACTTAATTGCATCTCATTCTGATTTTTTTTAGCTAAGAAAATACTGTTTCCTTAGCAAAAAACCATGCATTACGATAAGAAATGAAAAAGCTAGAGTACGGCTAATACAGAAGTATTCCCATTCCTTTGTATAACTTATTTTCCTGCAGCAGCACTCAAACTGTATTAGTAGAGACAGCTGGTTGTGCGCTTCATCTGCCTACCCATTCTAGCCTTTAGACAATGTTAAAGTGTTCTGGATGCGCAACTGTTTTGTCTTTATTTTTACATATAAACAAAAGCTGCCATTCAAATTTAAAACAAAAAACACAGCAAGAAAAACAACGCCCCTTTGCTACTTGTTGGAGAGTCACTAAAAACCATGGTAGAGTTCTGCATATCCACATCCAGACCTCTTGACCCATAATATAAAAATCCATGACTCCCTCCCATCATGTGACAGGCATGCGTCCCTCTGCTCTTCCTGCAGGATGTATCATTACTTACCATTGGGATCTTCCCAGTCTTTGTATCGCTTCTTGTACTGCGCTAACCTGTCTTCTGTTTGAGCTCCCATGGGCTTGGCCAGGTTTCTGAATGTCTTGGGATTCGTAAGATCCAGTTCCTTTAAAGATAAAACAGACACCAATTTTATAAAAAATGCCCAAAAGTCAAACAAACCCTTTCAACACTGCTGATTACCATATTTAGCACCAAATGCATCCCAAGGTTGTCATCTTTGTTTTCTACACACACAGCAGGTGCAATGTTGGATGTGCTTTAAACAGTCCTTCAGGCTGATCTAAGAGAGTCAGTATTTTTTATTTTAAGTCACATCTGGGCTCCATCTACTTTTTCGCCCTGCTCCCCTCATCCTCTTCCCCAGTTTCCCCTAATTCTGTTCTTGAATCCTTGGCACGTACCCTAACAATATTTTATGTTATGGTCTGGCTGGTAGCAACAGCTGCCCAAAAAAGCATTAATAGAATGTTTCATCTTTTTCAAAAGCAAACTCTTTACCGTGGAGCCAGATTTCACAGTATCCCCTACCACAGTCTTCTGGACACGCTTACTTTATCTGTTGGCATAACATCCTTCAGGGTATTCAGTAGAAAGCTAATGCGAAGACTTACAAGAACTGCTACAACAGAGAGAGGCAATTGCCTTAGAAAAAGCTATGTAAGCCAGCCCTCATCTGTGCGCACTCCAGTAATAGTTGTAAAATCAGTGCAGGCAGGAACCTGCCCACATGGGACAGCCAAGAATCTCCAATATCCTACCCCCTGAGAAGTAGGAGGAACGTTACAAAACAGATGAAATCAAACAACCGATGATAAAGATAAGCCTCGGTTTTACCAAGGTAACAAGAGCAAGCTGTAATATTTGCAAAACCTCCAACATTAAAAAAAGAAAAAAAAAAAATCACTGACAAGGCTGACAAGGTATTTTATTTACCTCTGAATCATAGTCTGCGAGGATCCAGGGAAAGACAGGGTACTGCATGAGATCATTATAGGATCTGCCCGCCAGAGTGTTTAAGTGCATCAGGTACTGGAAGTTACTGATTTCTCCTCTCTTAAGGAAGACAGATAACAGCACTGTAAAGTGTTCACTTTACAACAATCAAACACCTATGCCGCCAGACTGTCAGTGTTCAGCCCTCCCCAAACAAACGGAACTCACTTCAATATCACAATGCATACTCTACTTTTATTACAGTCCCTCCCCCCCTTGCATTTTCGACAGTAGGACCATTTCCTACTTGATGATGGTATAATGAAATAGTACAAACTAAAATGCTGAGATACGCTTTCTACAGCGGTATATTCCACCTGTTTGAATAAGAGGATGCAACTTATGTGCACTGATTAATTATGTATCACTACAAAATGTGGAATTTAATATAAAAAAAAAAAAACACCCAAAATTTTCATACTTACTTCCCATCTTTGAGTAACAGATTTTTCTCCCACTAAAGTGCTAAGCAAGCCAGACCTAGTGGGAAGAAGGAAGTGTGTTTTCTGACTTAGCAGCAAGATCTGGGTTACATCTTCACAAGACAATCCAAAGTTTTAATCTTAAAACTTGTAAACTGTAACGATGAGAAAAACTGAGCTTTGTTCCTTTTTGCTTTAGCAGTGCCTTTTTTTATTCCTAAACACAGACTGTTAAAATTAGGCATATTAATTATGCAATTCAGTGACACTACAAATATATCAAACAGGCTGTCCATGAGGAAAATACCTTTAACAACTTGGACAAATCTAATGGCTTTGGCACTCCAATTCTTTTCAGAACGTATTTGTATACTGATAAAGTTAATCCTGACAGCCTAATTAGTAAGACGACACAGCAATGCTGCCAATGATTCTAGTACACTTAAAATAACTGGAGCACAACATCATTGGGCATTTTTTTTTTGGAATGCCCAGTTTTAAATTGAGGTTGCAGTACTCTCCAGCGAATCCTAACCCTAATGCAAGCATCATTTATTTGGAACTGATGAGCTCCAGAGCGTGTGAGGAATAGATAGTACTTACCCTTGCTCTACACTGGTGTTTGGTCTCTGCCCAGACACCGACTCCGAACTGTCTGTTAGAGATGGCACCACAGCCAAAAACCTGCATCAGCAGTTAAAAGGAGATTGAGATTAGCGTTTCTGTCCTCGGGTATGTCTTCCTTAGAAACAGAGTGCATTTAGTGCAGTTACAGACTTCGTTTTGAGCAGCTACGTAACCTCTTCAACAAAATCGGAAGGACCCTTTTCTCAAGAATGCATGCGGGAAGTTTCACGCGCAGGCATTAGCGCTTCCTAGTGGTTCTTTCGTGCAGCACTAAATTGCTATCGGGTTATCCACTGCCTAACACCCATCACTTGCGATCTCCTTCTGGTTGTTAGGTCGCTGTAAGCTCAAATATGGCTCAGCACAGATATTTGCAAATATTCAGAATAAATGTTCTAACTTGTTTTACCATACCTTTGATAAACTTTGTTTCTAACTCCTTTTTGGAAAGCTAGAAGATAGTTCCGTCCGTCTCCAGAGAAAACTTCAATTGCAATTGGCTGAAAACAAAGCGGACAAACCCATGTCAACGCTAACACACTTTGTCACCTCTGAAGGTCAGACACAGACCTGTTTAGCCATACTCTACTACATCTGACACCAAATTATGGTGAAAAAGAATTTGCTTAGTGCAGCCAGATGTTTTATTTTTGGAACGCTAAAATTCACTAATACACACAACAAACTAAGCCATGGTAAGCCATCAGACAAGGATGCCCAACTTAAGCACTTCAATTTCAACACAGCGAGCAGCTTCACTTCCCAAATACTGATCAGTTATTTATTTACTTTTTAAAAATTACAACATTGTCAAAAAATACCAAAGTTGGCTCCTCAATCCAAATACAGTGTCCAAGTTACCTGCAACAGGTATCTTCTTTTATGTACTTCCTTGATATCTTCATAGGCAAAAATGCTGCATGTTCTTTTGAGTTGGCTTGGACCTTGCCTTGCTCCCCTAGGTATGATTGGCTCATGCATCCTGCAAATGAGCATAAACAGGCAAGAGGGAAGTGATTAAAAAGATGATAAATTAAAAGAATTATTCTCTTAACTCTCATATGAGAGTCCACTTACAGAAATAGCTGATTTTCACTATACATCAAACTACACTGAGCAATTCGTGAGCACAGAGGAAACTGCTCCTGAGGTCTTTCTGAATCTGACATTATTTTGAAGCTGACTCCTCAAAAATCTCATTAAATACTTCTTGTTCAGCTATTAAAGACTGAGAAAACTCTCTGTTAATCTACTCACTTTGGAGGCAGTGTCTCAATATCTCGTATTTCTCTGGTGGCTGTCATGGTAAATCCATCAATGACATAGAAGTGCTCTTTCCCAAAGAGAAGCAGCCCTTCGCTGGTGTCAAGGCCCTGAACCCGAGCACAGCGGTACATATGCTGAATCTGTAATGAAAAGCAGACGCTTAGCAAAAGCAGGTTAACGAGCTCAGGCTCAGACTGTTGGTTTGTTAGAACAAGCCCCAGACACTGCTTTATGACTTGTAGATACAGCAAAAATTCTGCTATTTCCCCCCTTAATCAGAGATACACGTAACACCTGCAATTAGCAATTGGGAAGAGAGTTAAGTAAAGTCTCCTCTGTATGATACAGATTTTTATATTTACTAACTTATTTACTCACACCATGCTTCTTGAGCATATTTTAGAACCCGTAGCCCACTCGACTATGATCACAAATGTATTTACTGGTGTACCTCAGATGCACAAAGTCTGAAATACCAAATACGCAGCACGGTCATTCAATGTTGTTCTTGGGGATAAAATATTAGTTATCAGGGGTTTCCTTCTAATGAAAGGAACAACTAATTATTGACAGTCTGCCAAGTTCAGTATTTATATTTTCAACATATATTTTCTCTCTGGACTCATTAAGCTAACAGGATAATAATCCAAGCATGCGATAGCTCACAGCTTTCATTTCAGGACAGGTTCTTTTCTCTTCTAGCAGGGAGAGGGAGAGAAAAAGAATGTTTCCAGCGCAGGGTTTTCAGCTCACGATCTCTTTGAATCAGAGCACACATTTGGTTTCAAGGAAGAAGCTGATGAAATATTAAGCAAATTCAGCTGCAGATCAGGGAAGGTATTTAGGACATTTATTCCTGCTTGCAACATGTAATGCAGAAATTCCAATTCAGTGCTTTGTGTGTTTGAAGCAGACAGTACCTTCTCTCCTTCTTCGAGAAGTCGAAGCAAAGTTGTATTGTCAGTCTTCTCCTCTTCATCAATCGAACTCCCCTCAACAATTTGATCCTGTGATTGGTCCTGGTTCTCATCATCTCCTCCATCAGGAGCAGAGCGAGACCGTTTCAGAGGAGGCTTCACCAGGCCTGGAAAAGAAGAACAGAGAAAGATAAATAAAAGCCTGGCACATAAAAAAATTCACTTTGCAAAACCTATTGAACTTCAAAATTACTGATCCAATGCTAAGACAGAAAAACAAGAGTCCTACAGGATCCTTATGCTTATCTTAATGCAAATGCATGAGAAGATATAAAAGCAGATAATTTAAAGAAAACAGTTCAGGACAGAACAAATGGTCTAACCTTTGACTCTTGCAATCGTGTCCTCCCCATGTTCTGGCTCCTGATGAGTTGTTTCACCCACTGTACTCTCTTCTATAGCATCCTGAAAGACTGCAGGGTTTCCCGAAGCCAGGCGCATGTAGTACTCCTTACTATCATAACTTATAGCTCTTCGGTAACGAGCAGGTTTCTTAGAAATAATTGAAGAAATTGCTTGGTCAGTCAACTCCTCACTCACTTCTGCGAACGTGTTCCAGGAACAGTGTGTGCAGCACAGTGCATGCCCACCAAGTGTTTTGTGTGTGCTCATACACCAACACATAGAGAAACAGAGACTCTTCAGTAGATCTAATCTGCCAGCTAATTTGCAAGGGATCTACTCAGCCACTCAAGTAATAATGGGGTTGCAGAAATGCCTGCAGATAAACCTACAGCATGGGAAATAAGAAGTGTGGCTGGTATCTTATGTACTGTCACAAAAGGCTGGGATACTTGTGCTTAAGTTTGATAGATCTTCATTTTAGATAGTCATTTTACCATCTTCCATTACTCCCTACAACATACGCAGCTTATTCGTTAGCCAGCTGACTTCTTTGCTAGGCAATAGTTTGAATAAAAAATTGCCTCAAGGAAAAGACACAGACATGTCGAAATTGATATGAACTTAAAAGCAGTCAGGGACTGGCTTTAAGGCTCAGAAATTCTTAATTCTTTTTCAGTAAAGATGCTGATGCTTTGTGCCGGTCTCCTCCCCACAAGAGTATCCATTTAACCAAAATAATTCTTTGAACAACTTTTCTACTTTTGGGTGACAGCAACGGATTATGATACATTTAATTATGGTGGTGATATGGTGTTTTTTTTCATTTTAGGGTTGGAATTTTTTGTTTGTTTGTTTTGGGTTGGTTTTGGTGAGGGGTTTTTTTTTGTGTGTGTTTTTTTGTTTGTTTTGTTTTTTCCTTTGTCCATCCCATTCCCCACCTCAGACTAATTCTTACGTTCCTCACTTGATTATGGAGGTAACAGTTGAAACAGAAGTAAGAACTAAATGAGGACAATAAATATGTCAGGATGATCACAGGAGATACAGGTGAAGATAAAAGAGATATTAAAGAACCAAGAGCCTTTCCAAAATTAAAACACACTGATGCACATGGATGGATGAAAACCCATTCATTTTATACTGGAGTTGAAAATTTTCTTCTCCGACTACTGTTTAACTCCATCCTCAAACTCTAGAAAGTTTTGTGAATGTGTTCAGTTTTCCATCACAAATAATTTTTTTCGTTTTGTAGCCCTATTTCCCAAGAATTTCAAAATTACACTGGAATAATTACAAAATTCTATTATTTTCAATCCAGTTCAGTGCTTTACATTATGAAGAACTGTAGAATACCACTGCCATTCCAGTCAAGATTTTCCCTTGTCCATTTTTGCAGTAATAACTGGAAATACCTAATTTTTTTTTTTTTTTATTTTTTTTGGTTCATCTGTATGATAGCGTAGTGGGAAACTAAATGACCCACAGAATCAAATTAGCTTTGTTACAAGTGGATGCTTGGGAGGACGAAGAGATTAAGATCAGCAACATGAAAATTTATTATTTCAGGTCAAATTGACTGCCCCCAAAATAAAAAATTCAAGGCATCGTCATCTGATTTGCTCACTTATGTTCCACTAAGTCTTCGCTACTTATCACCACAAAAATGCCACTTAAATGACGCTTAAAACCTCTGTGGGAACAACTTCTGTAATAGCCTACAAAGAGAAATCCTAACTAGCCCTGCTAACATGAAGAAAGGAATACAGTAAAAATTTATGTTAGATTCTCTATTACGGAATTACTTTCATTTATATGTATTAGTTTATTGTTGAATATAATTCAAAGTGAGTGTACGAACATTACACATTGTACTTAGTGATGGGCAAGACTGTGAATGTAATTAACAGAGAAGCAGCACAACACTGAAATGCCTGCAGAGCTGTTACTTCCAAACAAGTCTGTTATTCTCAAGGCAGGATTCACATTTTTTAAACAAATGTATTTCATTAATAACAAAAACAAGGAGAAGAGTGAGCTGAGACAAAATTAATCTGGGCTCTAACAAAACAAGGCCTGTTACAGCCTGTTACCACCAAAACCGAGAAGAACTGCTCACCAGAATTTCACGCTTAGAAAGAAACACTTGATTTCCCAGTGAGTGCTTCCAAGTGATCGTGTTGCCCATTACTAAACATGTTCCACTGACCATTAGTTCAGATCCCAAAGCCACAACACTTCACACAGTGAGAACAGTGATAGCACAGCCCAACACAGCCTGTTAGTGTGCAGCAAAGAAGGTAAAATCTACAGAAAGTTTTATTAGGTGAAGGTTCAGGAGAGCACAGTAACATCTTCTAATGTGATTACTGAAAAAACCTTTAGGCCTGGAAATATTTACTGAAAGAGCAAGTTAAAAGCCAAACGTAGAAGCCTTGTTAAGATTGCCTAACATGCAGAAGGAAAAAAAAAGCTGTATTTATTTTACATTCTTTCAGTCAGTGTGCTTGTTTCTTTACCTTTTGAGGAATGGTATCATCAGGTGTCTCAGGAAGTCTACTTGAGAAGTCAGACTGAAAACAGGGCATCAATTATATAAGCATCAGAGAAAGAACACTTTTGAGAAGAATGTATGATGGCACGTTCTCCGCTTCAGGTGAACTGGACTTCAACTACAGCTATTGTGTGTCAGATTGCAAGCAGACGAAAATAGCTAATGGTTTAAACCTGGCTGAACGCTACTGTTTGTTTGCTCGTTTTAAGAACTTTGACACTCATGCTTAATTTGAGGAAAAAAATCCTACACGCATGCCTAAAAAGACACAATAAAGACTGCTCCATTTCTAAAAAACAGTGTTCCAAAATTAACAGGTACTAAACGCCAAGCTTTCAAAAGCCACGTGCATTTCTGCTACACAGCCCACGTTCATATTCACAGAGGGATGAACGCACATTGCTGTTTGGTTTTTTTCCCTTTTTTTTTTTTCTTCCCTTTTTTTTTCTTTTTCAGATCACTGTTTACTGTGTTATCTCACATAAGGCCCAGAACTCAGGCTGAAACTGCCACAGTTAGGGTACTTCTCAGCCTCTAGAGGCTTGTGAAGGTGCCTCTGCTGTTCCCTGGCACGATCACTTAGCTGAGGCAAGCACACCTCATCTTATGTTGATTGCTAGTCTTCGAGTTCACTTCCATTTGAGCCGAGTGATTCAGTCCCTTTCCTAAATACATACTATGAGGAACAACCGGACTTGAGGAAAACTGGACCTTACCAACCGTTTAGGACATACAGACGGAATACCAGGTAATACCAACAGAGGAAAACGCGGTTCTTAAGAAAAACTTAGCAAAAAAAATACTTATTTTACAACAGGGCATAAAATTACTCATCACAAAATCTTGAATACTTACCAGCAAGTTTGTTTCTTGCTCAGCTTCAGGCATGTAGGGATACTGAGTATAAAACATGTCATTTCGCACCATCTTTTTCCTCATTCTGCAGGGACCCTCAGTCATCTCCAGCATCCACTTGTCAAGATGGGAGCCAATGGGGGGACCCCACAAACCTCGCTCTCGTAGTAACTCGTATTCAATTTGAGACCACTCTTCTGTCACGTATTTTAATGCGTTCTGCTGACGCTGAATAGACAAACATTTGTATATGCATCAGGAGAGACGCTTTTAAGCCTGTCTCTGATGTGAGCAGAGACATTTTCACTACATTACAGAAAAACGTGTAATAACTCATAATTCTGGCAGCATTTTCTTGTACGCCTTAATGAGATTTCTGGTGTCAGTCACCATAAAAGCAGTGTTCATATTGTAATCGTCCCAACAAAAAAGGAATAAAAAGAAGGTAAAAGCTCTGCTTTTGGTTTATATCGTTAATTGAATTTATTTCTAAATGGCAAATATGAAAGAAATGTAACACTAATCCACTGATTTTGAAGAAGTATTTTAAGAATGAAACCAAAAACTGTTTTGGAGGCCTCCCCTGCCTGTATTTACACTGAAGATAGAAGTTAAATGAAGCAAAAATTGGTGGTTGTTTATTTTAACTAATTGCTTTCAATGAGTTGTTTCTCTCAGAAGCTGATTTCTTAAGATTTACAGCACACAGCTCAGCAACTAGTTTGAACCAAAGGTCTTTGGGGATGTTTGGAAGAAACCGCAGGGTGCAAGGATTTCATGCTGGAAGGCACAGAGCAGCCACTTTCTATCACTGCATGACTTGGGAAAGGCACCATAAAAATTTTCTTTGTGTTACTATAAAAGTGATGTTTGTACACAATGCTTCTCCCATCTTAAGTTTTTATACAATGTTTTAGAACGACAGCATATTCTAGCAGATTTCCAATCTCTTTTTTTTCACACTTCTAAGGAAAGACTACTTAAGCTTCTGGAAAAATAAAAAAAGATTTAACACGTAATTATGTTGCTACAAGAGTTTTCATCTACAAGCAGATCAAAATGAGCTTCCTCATTTGTTTATTTGATTGCACTTAGAAAACCCTTAAAAATAACAACTGTATCTAAAAATTCAAACATTTCACCAATGACAACCTCCTATTTTTAGCCCCATACTAAGAAATGGAATCGGTATAACCTAACAGGTCAAAATATCAGTGTCAGGTAATTAATCCTCTGAACGATACCTCTTGATATTCCTTATACTGCATGTCCACCAGGTCCCGAACCACTGCGATGTGAGTAAACATCCACTGGGAAATTTCCTAATACCAAGGTAAGAGGACAGACAGAATGACACATTATAAAAGAAGATCTTGTTCAAATGAAAAGCCTATGAATATATCACCTTGCTAAATTTGCTCACGAAGGAGCATTTCTTAATTTAAAAAAAAAAAGATAATGAATTTAGATAATGAATTTAATGAATTTCAAACTACTGCATGCGACAGTACTTAAGGGTTTTTTTTGTTTGGTGTTTTCTTCTTTTGTTTTTTTTAAAAGAGGCAATAAATTCACGTATAGGAATATCCTTTAAAACAAACTGGCAAACATTTGGAAAATATTCCAAGCACACGACTAACAGTTCAGAACATTCCCAAACAGCCAAAGACTGGCACTGACAAATATTACTACTTTCCCCTATTTCCTTTTAAGTAATATTTTGTGGATACTACCTAGTTTGTTGGAAACCCTCAAAACACGCAGCACTCCTCGCTCTGTACCGCAACACACCTTTTTTCACTTATTGCTCCCTCTACTGATACAGCCAGTAACGGCTCCTGTCAGCTCAGTTTGTGAGTTTCTCCCTTTTCATTTTAACGCATATGCCTGCTCACCAGGAAGAGGCCCGAGAGCACTGAGAATTCTTTATTTTATCAAAGCCACTGAATGATCTTCAGATCAGAAAAAGAACTGGCAACGTATTTTTTTCCACAGGACACAAACTCCTGATTAAGTCAACAGAAATGATACATTTCCTTGTGGCAGGAATACACCTGCCCCCTCCCTTGAGCCAATGTGTCCCTAATGTTGCAAGTGCTAAATACAGTAAGAACTCAATTCTCCAAAACTTTCAAACCCCTCTCTTTCCTTTGTTTTCAATGCCTCGGATACTTTATATTAACTCCTTGCAATGCCCCACCATGTACTGTCCTGCTGAGAGCACCCCTGCTGTGCTACTGTGGTCTAACTTACTTTTTTTTTTTCCACCCCCCCTCTCAAGCAAGCAGGTTTGTAAAGTGAATTTCCAATTCTATCACATATTGTTTTGCTGAACTCTTCTCTGTCGTACAGTAACAGCGCAAAGTAGCATTTGTTTAGAAATGATACACGGTCATAGAGGGATCTTCCTAAACCACGTAATCTTGGGGGCAGGATGAAAAAAAAAAAAAAAAATTTTTCTCACATCATCCATTTCAGAGCAGTATTTCAAACTGAATTTAAGAGCCAGACTAGCAAAGCAATAAAGCATATATGTAACCAGAAGCAGCTGAGCAGTCCCATCAACAACAGAGTTTAACTCTTGGCTTAACGCTACAGATACACCTATTAGATCATACGGACATATCTATTAGATTAGGACACACAGAAGCACGATGCCCAGTCAGGATATTCAAAAAGGGGAAAAAAAACCAAGCACCACATATCATTTCACGCTCTGCAGGATACCTTACATTGGGATATTTACCACAAACCCTGAACATACCTTGTTGGATTTTAGACTGCATGTTATTAATTGCCAGAAAGTACCTGTGTAGAGAGATTGTGTTTATTGAGCCCACTCTCCTTGCGGCTTCTCCTGGAACCGGTTAGTTTAGAGAGGCCGAAGCCACTGCTAACTCTTGAAAGTTTGGACTGTGTGGTTGGAACCAAAGCCTCCCCTCTACTGATGCACTTCTTCTCATGAGCTGAAAAACAAAGAGAAAGCGTTGGGAGTACTTTTTAGGTGGTTTTCTTTTTTCCCCTACCCCCATTATAGTTGTTTTTTTAAATAGAATAACCTTTTCTGCTGCTTTAAAAAGGTGATTGTTTGGGGGATTGTTGTGTGTGTGCATGTGTTTTGTTTGTTTGGGTTTTTTTGTTGTTATTTGTTTCTTTTAAGAGTGCCCAGGAGCACTACATTCATGTCAGACATTCATGACTTGTATGAGGAAAGATTCCCAGATGAAATCTGGGAATTGCTTGCGTTTTGAAGTGAAGCGTGATGAACAGATTCGTTACTCCTTTTATTGATTATCAAAATCAGGGTCCATAGCTATGAATTCTGTCCTCATCTGAAGAGGTGAAAACCAGCTACATATAAACAAAATCATCACCTAGCCTCTTCCTACCCCCACCAACTTTAATTTGCATGATTTACATCCCTTAAAAAACAAGTTGGCATTCCAAAGAAGGGAGACAGCATCTGGAGAAATACTTTTTTTCTCAGAACAGTCACAAAGATAACAGAATTTCCATAATTTATGTTATAAACAGTAGACAGTAGCAAAAAAAAAAAAAAAAAAAAATGCATCTGAGCACCGTATCCCTACCCAAAAACGTAGAGATGACAACGTGACCCCACTAACCAATCTGGTGGCAAAATACGCTGTATCGGCCAGACAAGCTAGGTGGGCCTACTGCACCTTTTTGTGCACGTACAGCCATGTCAAGTCCACAAGACTGGTGTGCTTACTTTAAAACTGAAGTAAAAAAATCCCACCCAAGTTCAACTGTCTCAAAAAATTTAACATCCTCCCGATACTCTGCTAATGGATCGTGCTGTTTATCAGTTACTTCTGATTTAGAAAATACATGCTCACATTCCTCACACTTTCTTCAATTCACTCCACACCTGAGCTTTCTTTTTCTTTTTTTAAAACCACTACTACTTTCTTATAGCAATAATTTCTCCAAAGATCCTTCACTCTACTCAAAACATTTCTGCAACTATACTATCAGGGAGATACTGGAAACTTGAACAAACATCAGCCAGGGACAAAGCACATCTAGAAACAGAGAGACTGTAAAAACAACTATTCCAACTTTCCAAAAAGGCTTTCTGTACATCCAGGTAAACTCAATTACTTTAAAGCGGCGTAATCAAAGGAGTCACATCTATGGAATTTTATTATCTTCTGTCTAAACTCTTGCTAATCCAGTCCAGCAACAGTTACACAGGCATGGTGCTAACTTGTGCTAAACTCGTTTTCCACCAGGATTCCCAGGTCCTTTTCCTGCAAAGCTGCTTCCCATGCTGACCAGAGTTCCCAGCCAAGGAGGAGAAGTCGTGGTACCCTTGCTGCTAGAGAAGGACTGCTCAGTCATGCATGTCCAACCATATCGCAGACCGAGCGTTTGCAGGCTGCACCCCGACATGCTCAAGGCGGGGGTCTCCCTCCCTGCCAGGCACATCCAATCCTGACAATGGTAATCACAGGTAACCCCAATCCAAGCATTCATGGAGAGTAGCTAAATGAACCCATCACTGTAATCCACAATACGCTAATTGGTGTGCGCTGACTCACAAACACTGGATGCTGATGAGACCACCGACAGTACTGAATAAAGGCCCTGTGCGCAGTGGAGTGTATGTATATCCTATACGTGGTACAGTTTCTGAATGAGAAACATTAAACGGTGACAGAGTACTTACTGCGACACAAAAGCTAAGCCCATATTCAAATGTCCACTGCATACGGTTCACTTCAGGGAAATCTACCGTTCAGGACAGGTAAATCCTCAGTTACGCTTACCCAAATGATTTTGCCAACACTTTAAACTTGCTTCCTCAATAAAAGGTCTTGCAACAGTTATATCCACTTGGCCACGATCATTGACAGGTAGCGTCACTTTGAAAACTTCTTCTAAAACCTGTTTTTTACTATGGATCAGCTCTGTCCACACTCTGTTTATGGCTTTTAAAAGAAGCTGGCGACCTGCAGAGGCACAAGAACACAAACAGCAAGCTTTCTACAGTGCTTATAGAATTAGTATTTTTACAGTAGTGAACTGAATAATTTATGCAATTATACTCCAGTTTCTTCCTCTCTTGCATGACCTGTGAAATGCCTTTGGCCAGCCTTTCTTTTTTTTCCATTTATATGCTAACAGAAAGTATCTAACAGTTAATTTTGGCATTTTTTTTCTCTGCAAATCTGAAATACTGGCTCTGATTAGTTGTGATTCTTCTCCCACATCCATCTATTAACAAAATGAAATTCAAAAAAACCTCATAGAAGTATATGTCTATCAACATATATATGATTCCATGCACATATTACGCTTTAGCATTTCTACATATGACTGTGTGCATAAATACACACCTGCATAAATATCAAATAGACACATGTAAGAAAAAAATAAAAATCACGGAATCCTTTCTTCCACAGCTAGTTCATAAATTTTCTTTCAGTGAAAGATCGTGAGGATGCCACTGCATAATTTTACCGCTTATACCAATTATTTCTTACCTATGCTCATGGAAGATCCAGCTGGTATAGAACCATGATGCACACTCAAAGTGACCCATTTCTATTGCATTCGACTCAGTGTACATAAAGCAGTATGTCTAATTCTGATGTGTGTCCAGAAAACAATGGAGAGCTCTTGCTATTTTAGCAAAACAGAAACTTATCCTGGACATGCCTGTCTTGGTATTTCTAAGTGGTTTTTCATCTATTTTTTATATATTTTTTATACACATTCCCCCCCCCCGCCAGCCCTACGAATAACTGGGGTGAAAGATTAGTGACATAATGCCATACAGAAGTGGCATTAGCAGACATCTGTGGCTTTGTCACTCTCGGATTACCTTCGCTGACATCTTGATTGTAGACTCCATCTGGTTCTATATCAGAGGGGATCATAATGTGCCAAGTTGTCATCCTGGCTTCTGCTTCCAATCCAAACCCATCAACGTTGCTACAAATACACAGCGAATTAATAACAACCAGAAAAAAACCCTCCAGTTAGAGCATTTGATTCCCTGTGACAGTATCACAAAGATTAATATGTGCTAGTACAGCAACGTTATCTTCCCTTCTGTCCACTTGAGTTCTGGTAATCTGCAGTCACAAGCTGAACTGAAGGTTTATGAAAAATGACACGCCATGGACACTGATGGCACTAGAGAGAGATGCTAATATTTGAAGGAACACAAAACAGACGAGGCCACAAATGGAGAACATTAGGGTTTCTGCTGGTGATGCTTCTCAAGTGTCTTTGGATGAAACACAAGTTGTACATTTTTTTGGAAAGAGAAAACAAAAATGCCAGGCAGGCCTTAACAGCAATGCAGAAAAGTAGGTGTCTACAGCATTTGTCACAGGCATCTGATTAAACGCCTGACTAGACTTACTTCAGTGTTATACATCCAAGTACCAAGACACAAAATTTGTATGAAATGATTCAATAGACTATAAATCTAATGACAGATCCTTTTGACTATTAATTACTTAGGACCAGTGGTTCTTTCTACCTTGAAAACATTTCAAGTTATCAAAGCATAACAACAAAAAGGTTAGACAAGCAATTGTGTCAGAATTTTAAAATATCTTTGTAAAAGGAGGTAAGAATGTTCTCTATACCTGGACTCTTCAAACTTAATTTTGTTTCAAAATCAATCACTTAAGCGTGCTCGCATTTCACTGGCTGGAAAATTATCCAGAATTTGCTGACTTATTTGCAAGGCAAGTGTCATTGCTGAGAGACAACAGGTCATTTTAATACTCCACAGCCCCGGTTCTGGAATGAGTTTATGTCTGAGATATTTACCTTCCCACGTGCAGATTAATCAAGCAGTGAGCTAGGCAGCTGATGAACTCTTGATCATGATTTCCAGGTCCCAAAATTAAGTTTCTGTTCACAGTAAGGACCCTTAGGGAATCAAGGAGAGCCACTTGCTGAGGAACAGTTTTGTGCGGCCTTGAGAACTGATACAAGATGGTCCTGTTCAGGCAGTGATAGATAGCATCCAGCGATAGTCCCTGAGATCTTCTTTTTGACTGATGTGAAATAAAAACACACGATCAGATAGTAGCAAAAAATCAATTTACTGGCACAGAATTTTCCCCTGAATTGACCCGTGCTCATTTTGCAAAATCAGTATTTTACTAAACGTGTCAAAATCTACGAACTTCAAGGACGAAAATAACATGAATACATGATACACTTAAAATTTTAACATCTGTAAAGACACTGATTTCTAACAATGAAAGCACATGAGGAAGCTTTCCAAAAATGTCAAGGTAAATTTAGGAAGCTTCCCAAAATCCATGTGAGGTAAATTTTTTGGTTTATTTTGGGGGATTTCTAAAAAATTATGTCATTTGAAAGCAGTTTTTACTCAACCATCCCATATTAAAACACTCCACACTGACAAGATGTGCTAGGAAAGCTCAGTAGAGAGAAAGAAGGCTGGGGAAGAAAAGCATACTTCTATGCTGACCTGACATGCATTGCTAGCAGGCTGCTTAGTAACATCACTCCATGGATTTTAACATAACCTGTGAAAATGTTTTTGCAAGCAGGCAAGTAGAACAACACTGTTACCTGTGCAATGAGCTGGATTATAAAGTCCACAAGAAGTTTGGATTCTTTGTTGAACATGCCCTGCCAAAGCTTATCTACCACACGCTGTGTAAAATAAAACACGTTGTTCACCAGCACTTGGTAGCTTCCTCCACTCGTTATCGGCAAAGATGCATCTTCACCTAGGTAATAAAAAAACCCCAAAGTTTTATTCATTTATCAAAAAACCCACATCTGCATAAATACATTCACATTAGTCCGTCCTTTCTAGACTTCTGTAAAAGAGAAAAACACCCAGTCAAAGAAAAAGCTAAAACCTCATGGCTTCGCTACAATGATCTTCGATGGTAAGCAAATGTTTGAAATCGACAGTGATAAAGACCAAAAAAGGAGGGGCTGGGGCGGGAAGAGTCCAGAAGAAATGGTAGTCCTATGATCCCGAGGCATCATATTTATGCATGGTCCTCCTTTTCAACTGGTAGCTATTTTAAATTATACTTTCGCTTTTTCAAAAAGAAAAGAACCTTTTAAAACACCTAGAGGTGACAAGTGATGCCAGCTGGCATCACTTCTTCCTCACTGTGCTTTGCTCAACAAAACTGAGTCCACGCGCATCAGCCGCATGGGTCTGCGTCAACATAAATGTCTGTCCAGCTGTATTAAGAGAAGCTTGAAAAGTGCAGGTACTTCCATTAAAAAAAAAAAAAAAAAAGTCATCAGTGGCACTGATTTTGCTCAAAGTTCGCCTACATTTATTCACTTGTTGCCTCATCTTTACATAAAGCAACTTATAGCACTGCACCTGGAGGAAGCTGTCAAAACCCTGAAGAAGGAATGCCTGGGGAAACAAAAGTCCTGTTAGTGGTCTGCACAGAAGTACGTGTAAGGGCAGGAGACTCTTCTGGGAACCTTACTGACCCAAAGCTTCATGTAACATGATATTGGATTAATTTTATTACTGCACTGCACCCAGAGAAAGACAAATCTTTGCTGTGACAAGAAAGGGAGAGCCTTACAAGCACTTTTGAACAGAAATGCGTGCTGCCCCATGACATCTAGGATGGAGATAGAACAGACCGAGAACTCCTGGGAAGTCCAGCAGGCCACCGTGAAATCCGACAGGCACCTGAGCAGCAATACTCCTACAGACCACTTCACGATCACCTACATCTGGTCGGACAGCCTACCCTACAGACATCCAAGCTACAAGCTTCTAATTCTCTTGCTGTCCATTTATTAACTGGATCAATGGAGTGCTAATCGCAGAGTTTTTTTTCTGGGATGGTGCATTCATAATAAAACCACAGTAGAAGAAAATGGAAGCAAAGTTAACTTTTAAAAACCACCCACTTTTAAGTCCCACCCACGATAAATAGACACAAGCTCCAGATCCTCTACCAAGGCAAGGGGGACAAAAGAGATGCTGCGAGATCCAGTTTCAGTTCTTTTTGATGTGATTGCAATTTGTCAGGCTTACATATCCAAAAGATCCATGCCATATAGTTTTTTTGAATAATCTATCTTATGCTTTGGCGCAATCAAAATAGGGAGGGAACACGCAAGCACAGCAACACCATTTACACATCAAAGGAAAGGAAAAAAAATAAAGACAATCAAGTTGTAACAAAACAGGACACTAATAAAGAAAAAGTTAAATAATCAAAACCTTTTGCTCAAATCAATAGATTGATAATTAAACGTTACTATATTACCCAATAAAACATCAGCTGCAAGTAAGTGGTCCATCACTCCATCCAAAACATATGTCTGAAACTCCTTCTGCTGTGTTCGTGTTGATCTTTCAGGGGAAGCCTGATAAAAGAAATGCAATGTCAAGATAACAAATATATCTTAGTGAGCAAAAAGAGGGAAAGGGAGGGTGTTTTAGGTGAATTCTCTTTTCGCAGTTCTTGTGAACTATGTTTTTTTCTTCTCTTAGCATTCTGTCTCGAGTAAAAAGTCTTGGCTTTATCTAAAAATCTAAGAATGCATGTCGAATATATGTTGGTTGTATGCAGTCTTACAGAGTAGGCATTAGTCCTATTTAAAGCCAATAAATTTATCTTTTGCCATAACAGGAACTGGAAAAGAATACATTCCGAAAAGACGCACAAACCTCTTAACTAAACATATGGCTAAACTGCGATCTCAGTTCACACAGTCACCTCCTTCAGTGAAAAATGAGTAAATGGGACAGATCAAACATGTAAATTGATCACCGCTTCTGTGTGGCGTTCTGCATTACAGCAGCCTTGGTATAGTCATATAATAGATGGATGTGCTAAACCTTTCTAATTTCATTTGCATTTAAAGGGTAAAACCACTTTATCACCTCGTGTTGCTCAATGCGTACATAATCATACCTAACTGAATGATCCACTTAAACAGTCCTAGAAAGCAATACAGAATTAAGTCAACATGCTTTTGTCTTTCCCTGTAACAGTTTAGCAGTGTGTACATACCCATTTCTCTGTTTATGCTAAGGGGCCAGTAACACTGATGGTGATACCAGATTTAAACAGCGGTAAAGCAAGTGCAACTGATTGAACACGGCCTCAAACAGGCTTCCTGATATCTGCATGTAACTGCATCTCTTGACTATTCATTTTTTGCTTTGTGACAGCAAAGAGATGCCCAACTGCCCCAGGAAATGTGCTAGGAAATACACAAGTACGGTCCAAAATTCCTACAACTATCAAAAAAAAAAATCAGGGAGACTCAGCAACACATGGATGAGGTAACAAATAGATAGGAAAGGGAGAATGTGAACTGACGTGAACTGAACATTTGAAAATACATTGACCAAACAAGGTGTGGGCAGTTAAACAGTAACTAAACTCCTCATTCCCTGCCTCAGCATTAACAGAAGAATGCTTTCTGCAGGTGTCACAAACTTTAAAAGGTAATTTATAGGAGGATAACACAGTTATTTTGTGAATTTTTATAGCATATCATGCCATATGTCCTGCCACTTCTTTTTATCTAATAAGAATAAGCAGGAAACCTTAATATTTCTGCAGGGATTTGCAGGGATTTTATATTTTCAACAAAACCAATACAGCGGTCATGGTCTGAAAGGTGTTTAACAAAGGAATCATACTCCACAAAAATAAAACTTGAAGAAAGCTACAACTTCTCACGCTGTCACCATTGAGGATCTAGTGTTGTGATTCCTGTATTTCCAGAGAACATGAGGTACTGGCTAAGATGCCAAAATAAGATTATGGCTGCTCCAAAGTGAGGACAAAATGGAAATAAAACATTGCCACGGTGTGCTCAGCAACTAACAGAGTCAAATGGAAGTTAAGGAACACACAAACAAAAGCGGTAGTAGGGCTCTGGTGTGGAGGGAAGAACAGAGGACAGCAAGAAAAAAAGCCAGGAACCAGCACGCAGACTGTCAGGTCAAGCACCTGAGATGGTCACCAATATACACAAATGCTGGGGGGACAGGGAAGAGAAATCCAGAAACCATTCTCAAAAGAAGGCTGAGTTAAACCCTCTACGTTTGCTTTTTTAGGTTTTCCACACTGTTAAGGAAAGGTGAGCAAACTACTATTTATGAGACATTAGTGTTCCTTTTTTTTTCACCCCCCTCTTATTTCATGACTATTTACAGGATTCTACTGAATCTCAGGTCATCGCTCCTCTAACTTTGAAAGTTAGGTAGAGGAAAACATTTTAGGGAAGTGCCACAGTAAGTTCAAATAATAAAACAAAAAACCCCCAGAAAAATCAAAGAAACTATACCTCTAGCAGAAGATCTACCAGTGGAGTCTGTTTGCTGGCTGGTGTGAGGCATAAGTTATCAATTATCAGCACACGCATGAAGTCAAACACAAACTTCTTGGCAGGATGGTTGGTTAAGTATGTCTTGGTACCAACATTGCAGTATTCTGACTGACTCCTGTTCATGCCAGAATCAGCTGCAAAGGCTTTAAACTCTTCAGCTGGGGACCCAACTTCATCATCAAGATCAGTGACCTGTGAAAAACAGCATGTTAAAACTCTAGAGATCAGCAAATTAACAGCAATCTTTTTGCCACTCTGTTCTTCACTTGTCTTTCTAAGGCTACTCACTTCACATTTTGCTTCTTAAGAGGCCTTTTTACAAGATTATTATGTTCAGGATCAGTTCCCCAGTACACATCAGGGAGAAACAACCAAATTCTAGTTTCAGGTTCCCAAGGCAAACAATAATCAGTAAAGACTGGCATGAATTATGTGAGCTAGAGATTACATTTCACATTCACGTGCCAACAAGAAGTACTTGGGCAATTTCTAGATACTTTGCAAAAATGAATTTTCTCATTGCAAAAAAGAAAAAAGTTTTGAAAAAGTTATTAACTAAAGCAGTTAAAATAAAATCAAGACAGAAGCCAACTAAAAAAGGCTATCAAGCTTAAATGACAGAGAACAAAAAAAGAAATACGCCTTTTCAAATCTCAAAAAAAGGGCTGCTCCAGCTTTCCTGTCTCTGATGAACAATCACCTTCGAGGGGCTAGCTCGTCAAGGGGACTCTAACAAAAGCACAAACAATAGTGAAAGCTGTCAAATCCAAAAGTGTGACTCTTTTTATGTAATGCCCTCCTCCAAATGCAAGAGGAGACAACATGATTTCCCTCAACAGCCTTATCACATCACCAGCTCACATGTGAAGTAACCAAATGTTTTGAACATTCGGTCTGCTTCAGTGGGAGAGTTCTCCCAAGAAATTAAGAGAAGCCCGAATGTATACTCTTTCTGGTTTTAATGGCAATCTCAGAAAGGCTGAAAGAACAGTTAAAAATTTTTTCTCCAGGCTGAATTTGGGTTATAGTGTTTTGTTGCAGGAACCTGGCTGTTATTCATCTATTTCACAAGGGATTGATTAGTTCTACTCGTTTGGACAGAGAGAAATGCTGGAGGAGAAAACCAATTTGTAGCCAAGAGAGCCCTGAAACAGCAAAGAGCTCAAGTTGGCAGGCGGCTACACAAAGTTTCAAGGGACCTAGTAGTTAAAGTAAAACCCGCTCAGAGACACAAGGCTCACTCTAAAACCTCTATACAGGTGAATGCCAAATCAGCATGACTGGTTTATAAGTGGCTTTTTTTTGAGAGAGAACATGAGCTCCTAGCATCTACTTCTAACTTAAAAGCAAAATAAACTATCTTTATGAGACACTCATCAGCATGCACCTTTAAAAACTGATCTCCCACTTTTATTGGCAACAAAAAGATAGCATGCCACCCGTAAGTAGTATTTTACCGTACCCTGCCTAGTTCTAGCATGTGCCAACCTGTTGCCTAAGAATCCTTCCATGTTCTTAGTAAGACTCCTTTTAGATGTTGGCTAACAATAACTTCCTTTCCATTGATAGTCTAGAAACAGCATCATTTCTAAACGACACTAAGTTCAAAGAATACTTCAGGCAGCAATGCAAGCAAAGTTGAATTCACACCCTCTCCCGGCTTGAACTCAGTTCCAGCTAATACAAGAACACTGTTTTGCGGTTAAGCCTCAAAAGAAGAAATGGGAAGTGGGAGGAAAAAGAAGGTTTAGATTTTATCACATCCTCCAGAACAGAGGGCTGAAAGCATAGGCTGACTCAGTCTCTTTGGCTTTTGTAAATGTGAGCTAACATTGTTCATACGATTGAAAATAATGATCCACTAGCAAACAAACCATGTACATTCCCCCTAAAACGCAGTTGCAGATGCCACTGCACAGCAACTGCCCTCCAGCTGAACCTGCGCTTCTCTCTCTTCCAAAAACAAAGTACAAAACGTTCAGCCCAGCCTTTACAACAACCTCTTTTCCATTTTATCTTTACGTGACTGTTTAATTGATAAATCCTCAAAAGTAACGTTCAGGGGAAAAACAAAACAGCTCACTAGCTGGCTTTCCTACCATCTCAGAGTAAGGTCGTATGTTGAAAGGAAACACTGTTGCTGCCAGCGCACACAGGAACTCTGGACTCATCCATAAGGAAATGAGATCTGGCACATTGTGATACAAATATCGAAAGAACTGCATCAAGGTGACGGGATATTCTCGAAGCCAAGAGCCTTCTTCCTCCGACTGCCAAGGCTGGGTTGAAAAACAAACAGCACATTAGCACAGATGGCACTAATTGAAGAATTCTCATTTCAGAAAGGAGCTGCAGGAAGAGGAGCTGTAGGGTCAAACATCAAACGCATTGTCAAACATGCAATGAAACACGTGATCGTGACACGTGATCAAAGATGCGGTCAAATGTGATCAACCATGTGGACAAGCACTTGTTCAAGCACAGCAGAAACAGGCGATTGAACGTGTGGCCAAGGACACGACCAAGTGTGAAAAACACATCCAGAACATGTCAAATGTGTGTTGGAGGGCTTGTCAGAACACATGACCAAACACATGTCTAGAACACAAGACCGAAGACACAGTGTCCGAACATGTGACCCAATATCTGATCAAACAAGCGACAGAAAATGCGTTTGGGCACATCACCAAACCTGACCCCGTGGTGACAGAAAACGTGTCTGAGCATGTCACCATATGATGAACACCTGACCAAACACACGGTTAATCTTGCCTCCAGAATGCATGACATTTGAACAAGCCACCAACTTCTAACAAACACATAAAACACATGCCCAAAACATGTGCCTGCAACACATGACAACAGAACATGTGATAAGAGAACATGTGTCCAAGCCATCACAAACATGTAACTGAACACAGGGCAGCATGTCACCGCATCACAAATGCATGAGAAACATGTAGCAGAACATGACAAACATTACAACAACAGGACATGTCATGATAAAACAGGCTGGAACAAGTACAACAACATGAGGAAATGTAACCAGACACATGAATGAACATGTGACAAACCCACAGCTGTAACACGTGGCAGCCTAACTCATGACAGTAATGTATGCCTTGAGCATATATGTTTGAGCATGTAATAGACAGGAGACTGACCACTTTTACAACACGCGAAGGACCACAAGACAAAACATATGTCCTAACACATAATGATTCAAAACATGTTGGTAAACATGAGCTGACTCCTGCCAACCCAAAATGTGATGGCACATCTGAACATACACCTGATGACACAGCACAAGACAGCAAGGCAAGAGACAATACATGTGTCTGAGCACGTCACAAATGTGTCCAAACAGGTGAGAACCAAACACATGACAGAGCAAGTCACCAGCAAGAGACAGAACAGATGATGACAGGAACTTCTACTGCAGCAGGTCACGTACACATAACCAGTGTACAAGTCCAGAAGACACTTCTGAACTCATTAACACGGGAGAGACATGCAAGCAATGCTTCTCAGAGGATATTGCAAACACATGACGACCAAACAGGCAACAACCAAACAGATTGCTGCTTTGCAAACATTTCATGACACAATTTTCAGCAGATAACACTCTCTGGCTCCAAGGAAATACAAAATTTTCCTACTGAGAAACCAACTTTCACTGCTCTTGACATTAGATTCAAAGATGAGAAGACAACACATTTTTCTGGCAGTAAATTAATTTCCTCCAGCATGTGGCTATTAATAGTCAGGGGACTTCTCTGCATGTGGAAGGTTCATGCACGAAATCTGCAACTCGCATAGCTCTGAGCAGATGGGATATAGAGTCTCAAACATTCCCCCACAACGTTAATCAGGAAAGAAATTCAATGATCTCTGCCAAAGGCATTTTATCCTTCTGCTTTCTTGTTTTAATTGCAGCAAAACACAAAGCCCAGCCTTTTTGTGAAAAAGCAGCATTAATTTTGTGGCCCCTAATTTTTCTACAGATGATGAAAAATAAAGTAAGATAGAGTAACCCACTATCAACGATGGTTTTCACCCAAGTATTATGAGCCTACCTCACAGCTGGGTTTCTCGTGACACTAACAATACCCCAACTTTTCCAATTTGGCTTTTGACCACATGGCAAACTCAAACAATTCTGTATTTTCAGATGTGAGCAAAATTTTTTATGCTTACAGAATTCAGCATGCTCCTCAGCATTCCCAATAACAAGAAGGCAGCTTCTGTGCAAACACTGTGTATTGAAGAGGTAACGGTGCCACATGAGGCAGGAACTCCAAATATGAATGTCCAAATAGAGTCTAAATCAAACTGTAAGAGGTGAAAGAGAAGAAAGATGACATGAAATAATTGCTTTATCCTGTACAATTTGATACTGCTTTTTATTTTACCTACAATACGCTCATTTGGCAGTATATAAAAAATGAATTGTTTCATGTCCTCCAAACTTTATCCCCAAAAGCTTCATGCGAAGGTCACTGAAGAAAATGCCTTCTAACCATGCACTAACATAAATGCAACTCTCATTTTCTCGAAGCATTTAAGTGTTTTGAAACAAGAAGAGACCTGCACAAGTCTGCACAATCACCTCAGTTCACTCACATGTAGCAGTAAAACCCACATGGTATCCCACAGGAAAAAAAAAAAAAAAAAAAGAACAAAACAAACCAAGCTGCGTTTTCCAGCAAGTCCAAAAAGTTAAATCAATTAAAAAAATAAAAAAGGACAAAGTGCCCACCTCTAGCCTTAAGACTGCTACTGCTAAATATTTTAAGTAATTGAATTTAGTTTCAATTTAACAGGGCCATACTTCAGTGCTGTAAGTAGGAGAGCTTCATGACTCTACTTCACTGTAGCACAGCGCGGAACGGGCTGTCAAGTATTCCTCTTGAGAAAACAGACAGGCAGAATACCTTTCAGTCTGAAATTTTTACTTTCCAGTTCCCACTGATAAATGAATGTTAGCACTGCATCCA
This sequence comes from Rissa tridactyla, assembly GCF_028500815.1. NCBI lineage: Eukaryota > Metazoa > Chordata > Aves > Charadriiformes > Laridae > Rissa > Rissa tridactyla. The sequence continues at coordinate 75,113,053 of NC_071470.1, forward strand.
TTCTAAACAGGTACCTTGTCTGTCTGGAGTGTGGCTTTTCTCCCTAAAGCACTATACCAAGGCTTCCTAGGACTCTGTTGTAAACCATATCCTATCTACTCATTTACATACAATTAAAACAAGTCCAAAAACCAACCTGTTCAGAATAAGAACAATAAATGTTTTCCAGCAACAACCAAGATGCCTCCCTACAAAACCATAGAGATTTTCTGAAATAAAAGCTACCTCGTTTTGTCTGTAACCTCATGAACTCTCTTTTAACACAGCAACTCCCCACTTCTTTAAAAACAAACAAACCAACCAACCACCACCACAACAAAGAAAGCAAGGAAAAAATTATGCCCCCTTCGATGCCCACACCATGCCTGCTTGAACCAGGGATCTGCTTCTCATTTGACCCCAAAACAGACCAGAAAGACACCAGTGACAGCTATGCCATAACAGGCTGCCTTCCACATCCTCCCACCGTATCTCGTCCTCCCACCCCAACCAGTTCCGCACTAAACACCACATTGTGACTGTGAATCAGCTGCAGAGAAGGAGGGTGCCTGGTTAATCCATTATTTTCTCGCATGACAGACAGAATTACATTTATATCTTACTAGATAATCCCTACCTGGCAACCCTGATTACATCGGCTGCTGATGCCAGGTGCACTGACCTGCAGGTTTTCGGGCAGTTCAGTGACCGGCTGCTGCAGGAAAAGGGCCATGAGGAGGAAATAGAGCGCAGGTACATTAGTGTGCTTCGGGAGAAGGGACTGCAGAACGGGAAAGCCTGGGAAGTGACAAGCATCCCGGTTAATCTCCCGGACTGTCGATCTGCCACCAGCACTCCTGCCCACATTGAAACCTAAGATGAAAAAAAAAATACAAAGAGCCAACAATGTTAATAGGGAAGTGCCTATGAAGCTCCCTCTTCGTAGAGCAGTGAACTCAAGACGGTACCTCCTCAGAAATTAACGCTGTAAAAACTGAATGTGTGCATATAGACCATCACACACATATGCAATTCTGCTTCAGATGTCTAATTTTATCAATAAAAAAAAAGGAAATGATTGCATTTCAGTACCACATAGATGACGCTGCTTCATACAGACTGCCTAATGCTACTGCATACACAGAGATCCATTTTCTGACCATGACCGCAATTTCAGACTTTTAAAACACTCAAGCTGCTGGAAAAAAGATATTTCGCTGTCTGAGAAGGACGTATCACCTTAATCTCAGTTACAGATTTATATTACCAAGCAGCAATCCAAGGGCCCATTTAAGTTGATGGGCAGCTAATTTTGTTTCCAGTGTCTCAGGGGCATCTTGTTTCAGTTGTTTTGGTACTGATTAATCAGCTGGTATGAAGCATTATATTTTATCTTAAGTGCTGCCAGAGGCACAAAATTCACCTTTTGCGACCCTGCTTCTACATAGGTATTTCATTTTCCTATTAAAAAAATAAATAAATACACCAGGACCACAGAACCGCTTACTTTCAAATGAGGAAGGAGGTAGGAAGACAGTTCAGTCTCCACATCAACCCAGACAGTGAGCCATTCTTTGGACACTGCCAGAGATCAGCTTGTTTTTCTGAGGCTCTAATAAAGATATTCTTTCCAACAGAAGTTGGAATCAGACTAATGAAATGTTTGCTACAAAGCTGCAGGAATTCCACCAATAATCTTGGGGGTGTGTGTGTGTGTGCGCGAAAAGGCTTCTATTTGGTTTCATGAGAAATCTTGGATCCAGTGTGTTGCAATTTATTAAAAAACACAGGATATGAAAGTTAGATAATCTGTCACTATCATTTGATGAGACACAAGTTTAAAAATATCTGTTTGGTCACAGTCCAGCTTGGATTCAACTAAAGTGATACCATAATAAGAAAAATAGGAAAACTCTACAAATGCTCTCCAAACATGAGTGTAACTCAAAATCTTATTTAGAAAGATTTTGTGACTGAAGAAAATTTTTATGTTATTGGACATTTAAAGTGGATACTGAATAAACAGTCAATTCCCTAAAATATCAATGGTTTTCAAATTTTAAGGCACATGCATGTGCAAAAATTGTTTATTAAATAAAATACAGGACCTTAATCAAAATTGGCCAAACAAACAGATAATGGTTTCAGGAAAACTGTTCTCCTTAACCTTCCTAATTCATTAATAATGCAAAGAACCATCCTACGTTCCTAGTAGAATAACCTGAGTGATATATTATAGCAAACCACTGTAAATAGACTTAATAGACAGTTTCATTTATGCAAAAAATAACAAGACAGCAGAAGATACTTGGATGTGTTTCAAAGAGTCAAAGCAGAAAATAATGGACTTTATATTTTCATTTCAGGAAAAGCCCTCTTCCTGAAGTAAGATCACTTCAATAACACTTCACAGTTATTTCCTTATAATAAATCAATTCAGAAAAATCTTTAGCACAGAAACAGATCATATACTGCTGCAACAGAGAGGTGGCCCCTTGTACAGTCATTTTAGGAACAAAAATTAAGTTAAAAGTACTATTAATACCACTGCCTTGATCTAAAGCCTACTCGAGCTCATGAAAGCCTCCCATTTAATTTCAATGGATTTATATCAGGGTCCAAATGGACATTCATCTGAAAAGCACTATCTTATTTTGCCTAAACACACCCAGGTCCATGGGAAATAGCCACTACACCTGTCTACACAGAATTGGAATCAGTTATTTCAGACACTTGGGAGATGCATTTCAGACAGCTTAGAGATGCTCAAAATACACGCTGAATTCTGGATCACACGGGGCAACGGAAAGGTCTGATAAGCTGGATAAACGAGGCTTTAAGAACCTGCAAAGAAAGTCTTTAATCGGAGAGAGAAAGAGAGCGTGCGTGCGTGCAGAAGAACACAGGAGAGGGAGAGGAAAAGAAAGGATGAGATGATACTGTGAACACAGAAATTCTCAAGACAGCAAAAATTCAAACTGGTAAATCTAATTGGCAAAGAACTCACTAGACAAAGCAGCTCAGGTGTAACACCGCATGATGCTCTAACTAATAAAAGTAAACAAACAAGTAAATTTTACAGCACCTTTATTAGCTGCGTACATAAGGTGCTACGCTGTGCTACCTCTGCACCTAGCTCAGACGTGCCTGTCCACGGAATCTACTTAATCTTACCGTGATGGCAACAGAAAAAACTGATTAGCTACAGAGGCTTCGTGCAGATAATGAGGTAATACTGAACGACAAGGAAGTCTGTGCAATGTCAACTGAAGGGTAGTTTTGTAAAACAGCTCCCCTTTTGCCTAGGAAGTCTAACTCTTAGTTGTAAGAAAAACGAAGTGCAGAGGCATCTGAGCACAGCAGACAACAGGAACAGACAGGATGCATCTGCTCGACAGCAGTCATAAAATAACCCCCACCTCGACACATACGCACACGCACTCCCACACGATCCTTCAGCCATGAAGGGACTGAGATCCCATACCTAGCACAGTACCAATCTTATTGGTCAAGACAGAATCCGTCTGATCGAGCCAGCCTCCACCACTGAGACCCTCCTTAAACTTGATAAGGATGGGCTGATTACTCAACAGGACCACAAGAATTCGCATGGCTGCTGTGACCGTGGTGGAATGCAGATGTTCTTCCATAAACATCATAATCCAATCAAAACCCAGTGTCTTGACGAGTTCTTCACAAGCCCTAATTAAAGAGGAAAAGAAAAAGAAAAAAAAAAGTCATCACATTTTACAGCATTTAGTTTCCTACTAGATAGCAAAAAATCAGTGTTCACCATCACAGCGCAAACTTCAAGATCAATAAAAATTCAGATCTATTGAAGAGTTAAGTGAATTCTTAAGTAAGTTTGCTACACAACAAGAAATGTTGCTCACCAACTTATGTTAAACAGAGCACATACAGTGTATTTGTTTAGCAGAATAGGAAGACTAAATACAGCTCCTGGGATTATGGGACTGTTCCATTGCATGAGATTTCTCCAACTGCTGCTTTTGATAACAAATGTGGAATGCCGAACGGGAAACATTTATCCACAAATTATAATTTCCAAATAACTTTTTGTTGAAGCATGGATAGGTTGAGAGTTGCTTGGGAATAGCTGAATGAATATAGTTTGGTTTTTTTCTCTCTCTCTCTCTTTTTTTTTTTTTAAGCAGTATTGCTGAAAAGCTCAAACAGGTTTGGAGTTTGTCAACCAATGCTCTGTCAATCACTACATAATCTACATATGCCACACATCCACAAAATGCCTCTAACAGACTCAATACTGCCCACCAGGCAGTTGCTTGAAAGTTGTATTTTGCCAAGGTTTAACTTGACAGTATTTCAAAGTCTCTTCTCCAACTCACCATATGACTCTAGTGCCTCAAATGATAACATCACCTTCCCTCACTTGCAATTTTAAGGAACTAAGGGGCATTCTAGGGTCAATGATCCTAACTATAACCCCTACTGAAGCTACTTGATCTTAATCAAATGACAAATTTACTATCCCACATCTCTAAAACCAAAAGTTTTCTCTTTTGACAAATTTTACTTTTGCTATAGCCACACCTGAAGTAATGAGAAAACAGCACCAAGAAGTACACGAGGAGAGCAGAGGGTTAAAGAACTGGCTCTCCAGATAACAAAACTTAAAAAAAAAAAAAAAAAAAATCAAAGTAGCCAGACATCCACACTTGTTCACACTTGTGATCCTCTGGCACTCAAAGTTTTAAAATAAACTCTTTTACAAACGCTATTTTTCTTCCATGAAGTAACAATAAGAAGCAATAATGCTCCAAATCATGGTTTTATATTATTATTTTTTTTAAAGATTTGAAATGAAAACCAGTTAATGCAATGGCTGAAAGATGCGCGTTACTTACACCAGCATCTGCTTTGCACTATTATTGTTGCTGCTGCAACTGACAGCATACAACTCAATAATCACAGAATAGTTTGGGTTGGAAGGGACCTTTAAAGGTCATCTATTCAACCCCTCTGCAATAGGCAGGGGCACCTTCACCAAGATAATAACAATGTATTCCATTTCTGCTAGCATACCCAAAGCTAATTCAGTTACACCTGCATAAATCATCCAGTAGTTCCTATAAAATTATGCAATTCCACTAGTGAAGCGAGTGGAGGCTGTATAATTCTCCTCTTTGCAATAAAACTTTATATCCTTTCCTTACCTCAAATTTTTTATACTTACTGCAAATTAACAGTTGTCTTTTCTTTAGATGTGTATAGAAGTTTCAGGAGGATATCTAAAAGCCTGTTCCGCAGTAGAATAAGATTAGCTGAAACAAGTCCTCCAAAATCATCCTCTGTTCCTAAACATAAAAAAACAAAAAAGGGGGCAAAATTAGACTTTTGGTACTTGAACATTTAAAAGGATATTACATAATTCTATACATAAGCAAATGCAACCTGATTCTCCTCAGGTTGTAAGCCATGCCAAAAGGCAGTCAGCCTACTCTATGCTGCTGAGAAATGCAGTGTCCCATTATCATCGCCACACGGAGTTTGGTCAGTTCGAACAACGGGTAAAAGGGAATCACAGTGTCTCAGACAACAGTCTAAACTGAGGTGGTCCAAATTAGCTAAACTAGTCGCTCCTGGCAGGTAGAGACATTAAAAAAAAAAAAAAAAAAAAAGTCACACACACACAACCTGCCTGCTCCGCCCCCATCTCTCCCTCCCCGCAAAACCCCACAACATAATAGTTAGATTTTGCATTATGCAACCTGGGGCGGGGGGGGGATCCCAAGAAACACACTGATGCTTTTCAATTCCCTCTAAATCTAAGAAACAGGGAGAAAAATTAGTTTCCTTTTCTTTTGACAGAAAGCCAAACTCACCATCAGTTGAAAAAACACACTTAACTGCAAAACAAGCCAATACATGCAGCTCAGGACTAGCTTTACAGTTATTTTGCAAATCCCTCTTATTATACCTTATGCTGTCAAAGCAGGACCATGTTTTTACATTATTCAAAAAAAAAAATCTCAACGTGCAAAAATGAAGATAGATAAACGGACGCTTTGGATGCACAAGTCACAGATATGAACACAAAGCATCTTCTGTGGCAGAAAATACAGCAGAACTAGTGAAGACCAGTAACCTAAAAATCTCATATTGTTTGCTTCAAAAGCTTCTCTCTCCATTCCTGCCACAGCCTCAATTTTTCCCCAAGATTCTTCAGTCCCCCCAGAGTAGGCAAAAAGCAGCTCAGGCTGTGGTTAGCCTTGGAAAAAAAACAAACAAAACCACGGCTGGCCTATAGTGAGAACACCAATCTACATCTCTCTCCAATAACCACTTCCTCTTTTTCACTAAAAAGCTTGAATTTAATCATATTTGAGACGACAATAAACAAAAGTATTCAGAAGGAATAGGAGAGTACAGGGGGATAATGATGAATGTACAGACTGCCTAAACCTTGTTCTTCGGGAAACCAGATCAATAAAGCTAACTGCAAAGCAGAAACGCTTCTACTACTTGTCCCTGTGCACCAGGGTATTCCCAAGAAAACGTAGAAACATAGGATCTTTGGATACTCCCCTCTAGTTATGTGCATGACACCCACTGTGGGGCTGAAACATTTCTATTCAGGGAGACCGACTGAAAATGCAACTGCATAAGCCTTTTTTCTTTACGAAAACAAGGGTAGAAATTGGTTCAAAACAATTCAATATAAGCCTTCTTGAAGGAGAGTAAAACTTCTTTTTTTTGCCTAAAAAAACAAATAGGCTGTTGTAGTTAGTTCTTTCACGTCCTCCACGCCTGGGGGGCAGATGCACTTACTAATCAGTTTTCGTCTTGTTTTCTCTCCCCACAAAGATGCAGAGATGCACAGCTGATTTGAAGGAGCAAGTGGTGGAAACAGAACAAAACCATTCAGTGTTAAATGAAGGAAAACTAAAGAAGAGTACATGGGGTTTGCACTGCTTTGCACGCAATACTGAAAACCAAAAGCACCACAACCAACTAGCAGCCAGGTTATACCAAAATTACAATATTGCTAATGACACTACTTCTACATTTTACATGTTCAAGCACAGAAGAGATCATGAAGTATTTCTCTTCTGCTGCTTCTAAGCCATGCCGCCACTTACCACTGTCAAGCTTTTCTTCGTTGTTTATTTCCATGACTACAAACTTCTCACAGACCGCAAACGTAGGTAAAGTGGAAGAGATGAACTGTCCAAACCTTGACGTATATAGAAAAAACATTATTCATTGATATGACAGATGCACTCTCATCTATCAATAATTCACCTTAAATATAATGCCATAACACTAGTGAGAGTGAGATACCGCAAAACGTCAACTTTCTCACACCTGAAGACTGAGGAAAATGGTCTCCATCTAAAGTTACTAGCCAAAAACCAAATTCATGTCTAGTAATTAGCAGAATCTTTGCAGGCAAGGGACCCTGAAAATTCTAGGATTCAAGAACAGAAACTGGGAGATACCACCAAGTCCTAGTAAAAGGAACACCACGAGAAAGGAGAAGAAAACGTTGTTCTCAAACCATTACAGCTGAACAAGTATTACACCAAAAACAGCGATTACTCGACCCAGGTATAACATTTATGCCTATAGCTTAAGGTGATGTAACACAAAGTCATGGTTTTCCAAAACAAGATGATGTGCTACTCAAAGAAAGGGGATGCAATGTTTTTCTCTTTCCTCTGGAACTAAGCTGAAATGGTCTCTGGTTAGTATAACTTTTTCCAAGTTACACAATATTTTTTATTTTTACTTCCAGGAAGGAGACCAAGAAACACTCAGATAGGCATTCCACAATCTGTTTTGTAACCATTTAAGCATAAAAATCAAAGGTTTTATTCTTGAATCATGTTTTTATCACGTATAATTAAAACAAAGACAGGTAAGATGTTCAGGTTGATGCTTCTAATACCTTTAATTGCACTTAAAGTGAGAAGCTGAAAACATGACCACTCATATGTAATGAGCTCCCAAGCAATATTTTATCCATTTCCATTATAGTGAAATAGGAGATGAGAAAAATTAAGTTATCAAGGATTTGAACTCATTTAAAAGCATTTCAAATACTCCTGTACATATGAATTGCAATTATTTATGTTACTTTCAGTCAGAATTCATAGTACTATATCTAACAGCCTTAAATATTCCTTTGATTTTCAATATTTAAGCGCTCAGTACTTCACATGAAGAAGGGAGCTGCAATACAGCACCTTTGCTTTTCACTTGCAGAACATTAAGCCAGTTTAATCATTCATTCATACCTGTTTAGATACAAACTGAATGTAATATGCAAATCAAGGTATTAAAAATTATTCCCTGTGTCTAGTGCAGTCTAGCTCTTAGAGGAAAAAAATCCAGTACGTAAGTATTTCATGTTCCTTACTCCACAGCAGTATGACCATTAAGTATTTTTAACAAGATCACCGACATAAGAAAAACAAGAAAGCCAGAATTATCACAGGTGTGGGTTACCTGAGCAAGTCATAGCTGCTAGGGAAGCCTTGAAGCAAAAAGCTCAGCACATTACTAATCGCAGCGATAGTAGGCTGGGACAGAGACATATCTCGAAGAGTCAGGAGCAGTCTTGGGATAAGCTGGAATTCCCTCATTAACTTAGCGTTCTTTGCTGCTTCGCTGGAAGAAGAGAGAAAGGAAGTGGCAATTTAAAATTGGAGCATCCTCTACATATTACCTCATCCTGTAAGTGTCATTACTAGACTGGCACCAACTCATACCTTGACTCAGTGAGAAGTTCGATGAAGTGCTCAAATAATGACAGATGAAGCTCATAGGGTGCATGAAGCCAGACCTGAAATACAGAATGATATGTTTTGTACACAAATCCACTTTAAGATTAAACACTGACATTAATATACCAAAGGTTATGAAAGGCTTGAAGTGATTAAACTGTTCACCTACACGACAATTTACCTGGCCATTGCACTCAAAAGCTCATTGCAGGGTTCTCAATTGTTTATTCTTCAACTTCAGGTAAGTATTAAACATACTAGCTAAGACTAAAGAAACACACACTGGTAACAAACATATTCTCTGTAAACGTATCATAATGAAAACTAAGAGTTCTAGACAAAAAAGTCACATACTATCTGGAATTTCTCTTTAAACAGATGGTGCAATGGCTCCAAAAGGAGTTACTGGGGTTTACAATGCTGATGTGAAATGCTGTGTTACGGTTATTTGGCTTAAGCGAAGATTTTTCTCTTTGTAAAAGTAACTTACTATCTTCTGCCAAGATTAAACTCAAGGTTTTCCCTCATTTTGGTTTATTTATTTTTATTTTTACCCAGCATTTCCTGCACACCTTTTTAAATGATTTAGATACTCAAAAACAAAAAAAATCAATTGTTCAATCAATAGAAGTAATAAAAGATACAAAAGCCAGAAAGCTCCCTGTTATAGATGCAAATCTTAAAATTGATTTGCTATTGAACAACGCATAATAAATGCTTGTGCTCTGGTGTATAAAACTGGCTTAAACAAAAAGCTTTCAAATTTTTTCTTTTCTTCTATCCTATCATCAAAAATGGTAGAAAAAAATATTTTCATTTCCCTTTTTAGTATAAGAGTAAGAACATCTAATTTATCCAATCTGATTGTAATGCTTGGGTCACTGATTTCTGAATACAGAAATAAAATAACTAACTATAAAAAAAAATCCGAGCAAAAACCTGAGGCTTTTGGAAAGTTTCTTCTTAGTGACTCACAGACCTATTACTTGCACATTTTTTATTTTTTTTTTTTTTTAATTCTCTTAACTGTATTCCTTTCCCAGTTGTTCTTAGTCTTCAGGGGAAAAAAAACAGACAAACACAAACTAAACAATATGAAACTGGATCTTTTGTACAGTAGTTGCTGTCTGAGTGACTATATACCATTGATGAAATTTCTTAGCTGGTTCCTTTATGGGGGAAATAAAAAGAAAGAAAAAAAAAATAAAGTGGGGGGAGACAAGAGTATTCTTCAGAAAAGGAGCTGGCCTATGATTCACACTCTTCTCTCTGCTAAACAGTTCATCTACTTTAAGACCTCTATCACAAATATTACCTCTTGTAGACGTAATAAATTCCATTAAGCTATGTTTATTTTTGTGAGCAAAATATGTTTAATTTTGTGAGCACAAAGGAAGCATTACTGTAATTTAAAAGGTTTGTTAAAAGACTAACTAGTTACACAATACTGAAGGATTCATGTTTAGACACAGCACAAGCTTATTTCTAGTTTTCATATTATGCCTAAAAAAGAAAAAAAAAAAAAAAGGAAACTTTGGTGGGTGACAAATTTCCTCTGCATTAGATCCCCACTAGGGTTAGAAAAAAAGAGGCTCAGGTCTGCCCTTTCCATTTCCTCTTTCTTTGTGCCATAATTATAGCATATCATTGATCTTGGCAAGGGGGCAATTTGGGTGCATTAAAGACCTTTAAGCTCTCCAAAAAATGAAGTTAACAAGGCCAGTTGATTTTATTAAAATAAAGGCTATAGTAAGCAGCAGGATGTTTTTCATAGACAAGATCCTTAATTAAAGTTTCCAGGAGTCCTTTGAAATACTCAAATAGACATCTAAAAAAAAAAAAAGGAAATAGGTAACTCCATAAAGCCATTTACGCAAGACGGACCTGTGCTGTTAATTTAGTATCTTATAGCTGGATTAGCAGTGGTTAATAGTATTTTTGTTTATTTATTTATTTTAGTATATGTGAATCAGGATACTTTAACTCAGTCTGTGTCAGGTACAGATAATGCCAAAGGGCCAAACACTAAACGACAACTTCTACACATCTTTTATCAGCTTCTATTACATTACCATTTCCTTAGCTTAACACAACAACACTTAAATATTTCATAGGTCGTGTGAGCAGACTTTTAACTGCATAACTATTAACTTTGCAGGAGACATATGATAAAGTGATTCCTGTGTCCTATGCTGAAAGTTTACCTCCTACTGTTATTTGCAGTACATCTTTCATGCCTCAATACATGGACTGCAGTAGAACACAGAGGTTAAAAGGAACTGCTAACCGTAAACTACAAAAATATATCTTCTAAACAACAAAAAGCAGAAACATCTGCGGTACCCACTCATTGTTTCTACACTGATTCAAGCCGGAAAGGAAAAGTTACAAATAATCTTGCTGCTCAACTGCTTTACTGTACTATATATGAAATATTAAGTTCTCAGGATAACAACCTACTTTACTGCTGTTCAATATTTAAGGTATGCTATCAGCATCGTGACTTAATCACTATCCATATCATCATCACTTTCCTGTGCAGCTTTACGTACTTCAAAATCACAGAGCAGATCCTGGAAGGCAGCAGAATTTGGAATAATGGATGTCTCATGCCCGCTATCGACAGTTCCCACCAACGAAAAGGTCAGATGGAGTATGTGGCTGTTAAGAAGGGATCGTTTCTTCTTTAACAGCATCGCCAGCAACTTGAACCAGAAAACAGAAAAGAAAATAGTAGCCTATGAACACACAGCAATGTTGTCTAAGCACAAAGAAGCTTGGATGAAATGTCCGTGTCCCTTTTGAGAAGGCCCTTAAAGTATGTCTGCTAGCTGATACTCTTGATGAAAAAGCTTGAAAGTGGCATTGTGGTTGATTAGAAAAAGGGCACATCCAGGACACCCTACAGCTCATAAACCACCTGTTCTACACTGCAGACAGTATCTAGGCCCTGCGGATTAGGCATCTCCCCCTCCCCCCTCAGCTCTCTGCTAGTCAGTCACAGTCTAAGATGGCACATGAAATATGGCTCAGATAGTTGTATTCCTGGACAGCAACCTGGGACACGGCAGACGTAGATATAGCACCCCTAGAGTACTGCATGCACAAACGAGAGGTAGTCTGGCACTGAAAAGTAGCCATGACAACATAAATCTGAATAAGCCTGACTTTCTTTTTTCTTGCTACCCTTTGTTGCCCTAGGCATGACCGTAGATGTTGTCCTTTCAGCTTCAACTTCTTACAATCTGGGTTGGGAAAGAAAAAATTGCTAGATGTGCTATTATTATTTCTTGTCTTCTGACGCAAACTTGTTAAACTCTCAACATACTGGCCTGTTCAGCTTCACCATCCTCCTTGAACTGTTACTAAAGAAATACAGATCTCTGGGAATCTCCCTCAAACCATGCTATTTGCTGAGGTTAATACAAGTGAAATGTAAGGTCATATGTGATGATCCGCTAACTGCTTATGGTGCAAGGAGGACACTGTCTAGATGGTCAAACAAAGGCAAGGTCTGCAACAGGCTACCTGGAATAATATGTTTTGATGCAACTAGTCATTAGCATGAGAAGGTTTGTAAATACACTGCCCAAGCCACAGCACAAGCTTTCTGTTTCAGTAAGGCTTTTTTCATAAGAAACGTAAAACGTGAAGATCTTTTCAAGTCAGTCACTGAATCCTTCTGCATAACTGATTCCACTTTCCCTATCCCAATGGAGAGTTAAAAAGTCTTCAGCTTGAAAGCAAATAGCATCACCAGCTACACAGTCTGTGCACTAGTCTCAAAATGGTGATTCTAGGAGTCCACTTGTTCGGTTTTCTTCATGTGTCCCTATTCTCTCTTGCTGGCAGATCACGAAGATAGAAGCTCCCAGGGTGCAGGGGTGGGTTCAAAATCATGTGAAACGAATCATCTAAGTGCCATAGTTGCGCTCTTCCTTGCCGTTAATAAAGGCTTGGTTTCAGCAAAGCAGCTAAACGTGCACAACTGCTTACCAAAACTTTTCACTATCTCTTTTAAAAGCCATCCTGAATAACTATCTATGTTACTTAGCCAAGAGCTCGGTTAAAATTAAGAGCAGAAATTCAGATCACTACAACAGAACAAGGAATTTCCACGAGCACTTCTAGGACAGACAGTGAAATTCAATCAGCCTGGTCGGTTTTGAGACATTTCTTACATACCTGATAACCTCTGATTCTTTCCATTTCTTTACTGGCTAGTGGATTGCTCTTTACCACACAGACCAAGGCCTTCACGGCTGCATACAACCCTTCTACATCTGATGCCATGGCTACAAGTCCCAGAATAGCAGCAGCTCCACCAATGTACTGCAGTGTAGTGGCAACAGGTTTGGGGACAAATGTTCTTACTCCTGAGCATAGGCGGAGAACAGAAGTTAAAAAACCATCAAGTCTAATTCTTGTAGAAAATCATTGTGAATACATGCAAGTAATTTGCATTCTAACACTGCTTGAATTATGAAAAGAATATCACTAGAAGAACTATGACACCTCAGAAGAGGAGGTGAAGGAAATATTGCACTGGAAAATAGTTTGTGACCTAAGGTAAAGTAATTAAGTATATTTTCATAAAGATAACTCATATAAACTGAAACAAGCATCCCATGTTAGTAAAAGAAATGATGTCTATATAATATAAAAATGTTAAATAAGTTCAACAATGTATCATTAACATTGATCAATGACATGACTTATCTTCTAGACCTAAGGTCTTATTTAAAGAATTTATCGTTTTTAAACATAGTAATTCTCATATATTCGACTCACCCAAATATCCTATCAAAGCTGCACCAATGGAGCGTGCTGGTCCATTCAAATGCCCTGCTGAGTTATGTAGCAGCTTCACAGGTGTGGCATTTTCATGAGAAGAAATAGCCATCTGCATAAAACAAGAAAAAAAGCAGGGGCTAAAGGGAAGAGTTGGTTTTTTTTATGCAAGCCTGAACATAACTTGTGTATTTTTCTCCTGTGATAAAGAGTAACGTATAACAAAATGGAACTATGCTAGAGTCGTTAAGAGATTCTCTAAAGCGAAGAGGAATCTCCAGTCTCCAAAGTTTAAGGAAGATGAATCTAACTATAAAAATAATTCCACCAGATCATAGAATGGTTTGGGTTCAAAGTGACCTTTAAAGACCATCTAGTCGAATCCCCCTTCTGTGCGCAAGGACATCTTCCACTAAATCACGTTGCTCAAACCGCTATCCAACCTGACCTAAGCAACCTCCTCCAGTGTCTCGCCACCCTCAGAGTAAAAAGTTTCATCCTTATGCCCAATCTAAAGCCACCTTCTTTCAGTTTAAAACCACTCCCCTTGTCCTGTCACTACATGCCCTGGTAAAAAGTCTCTCTCCGTTGTTCTTACAAGCCCCCCATCGGCATTGGAGGGCTGCAATAAGGTCTCCTCGGAGACTTCTCTTTTTCAGGCCGAACAACCCCAACAGTCTTTCTTCATAGGTGGTCCTTTGAAAAAATAATTCACTGACTTTTTACGTACTTTGAAGAAAAACGTAAAGAAATATTCTGGTTTCCAAAACTGAATCACAGTCAGAGGACTAAGCTATCAGCTTTGTTCACCTGCAACAGTAGAAATATTGTTCAATGACATAATCTTAACTGTTTTTCAGCAGGATTACAATTGCCATCTACATTAAAAAACAAAAATACCTCCAAAAGGTGCTAAAATGCATAGCTACTAATAATTTCAAGAATGCGAGTAAAATCTCAGAGTACAACTTACCCCAAATTTTTTAAATTTAAAAAAAACCCAAACAAACATGGAAGTGATTATGGGAAACTCTTCTGACAAGTACATTATTGTTCCTGGTTGCACTGAGCAAATTGCCTCGAAAGAAGTTAAAAGAAAGGAACAAACAAGCAGTACACATTAACCAACTCATTTTCCAACATACCTGTTTGGCAATAGCTTTACTGTCCAACTTGTTGTAAACTTTCCTTATTTTTGCCACTGTAAATGAAGAAACTGACAACGCATAGAGACCAAAAGAAACCTTCTCTTCTGGTACCAAAGATACTGGACATGGGTTGATTCCTTCAGACTTTGAATCTTTGCCTTAAAGACAAAATAAGAGTCCATTTCAGTAATAGCACTGTTTTTGTTTTCAGTTTGAAGACTAAAATCTTAAGCAAATTATATTGCAGAATAGGTATAGAAGAAAGGTTTTACAAATAGCTGAGGCATGATACTGTCTTTGCATACTTTGTCGCTGTAGCAAAGAGTAATCTGATAGCATATAAGTCATGGAATAAATTTGCTACTTAACATAAGAGGTCAGCAAACATTTCCTTTCAAGAAGGTCTACAATATTAACTGTAATGGCAACTACCAGCCTGTGGCTTGGCCAAGCAATAGAAGATATGGTGCTTCCTCATCTGAATTTCTGGAAGGCAACATTACTCCTGTACTCAATTTGTGTACAGCCTAAGGGCTGTCCACTTCCCTTCCCACCTGAAAAAACACAAAGTAATAAACAAAAAAAAAACAAAACAAAACAAAAAAAAAGAGTATTTGGTACATCTGCATCTTTGCCTGTGACAACAGGCTTTTTACAGCGGTTTGCTAGAAAAAATGCTTTAGAGGATGGTACAAGAGATGCAAGACTGAATACAGACCAAAAGGCCCAGGCATTGAAGAGAATATGTAACCGTATCTTTAATGTTTTGTATCCACTGCTCTGAAAGTGGATGCTTCTTGCAAGGCACTGCAAGCACTGTGATTGACAGCTACCTACAAAGCTCAGAGGAAGCGTGCAAAACCCAGCACCCAAAAGCTCAACATGCAGATTCATGTCTGCATCTTCATTCCAGGTCAAAAGCTATCTGCAACTGTAGTGAAACACGTTACGGAATTAAAAAAAAGCATGACGGCTCCTCATCTAACACTGAAACAAGTGAGAAGCTGGGTGTCTACATAATTTGTTGAACCAGGGTCAAGTCTCTGTCGCTTAAGAGAGAATTTCAGCAGTCTTGGTTTGCCCATAAATGAAATCCTCCTCATTGGATCTCTGCCCACACAGATGCCCCGAGAACATTCCTCCATTCAGTGAGCAGACAAAGGAATTCCTTCTGCCAAACTAGTAACTGCTCTCTGAGAGGTCTTTCCAAGACTTAAAGAGTACCAGGTTTTCCATTTTGCTTAAATACAGGACAAATTCTCAGAAGATGGCAATCTCGCTCACTGAAAACAGGGACAAAACTTCCGAAAGAAGCACTGCATGGGCAAATGGCAAGTCGGACACCATTCCCCTGTAAAGGACAACAGCAGAAGACTGCAAGGGCTCTTCCCTTCTCCAGGATTCCCACAAATAACCATTACACCAAGGAAAAACAAGGATTTTGGAAAGAGAGGCCAAGATAAAAGGGTAAGAGAGATTCACACTACACCCCCTATCAGACTCCTTAGGTTTGCACAGTGCAGATGAAGTGAACAGAAGCTCATCCCCAAACAAAAACTCATCCTTTGTTCTAGAGCAGACCTGAAATACAACAAACTCAGCAAAGCTTGCATGGAGTAAAATGCACCGCCGCGCTGGATGAAGTCAGTATGTTAAGAAATGAAGAGTTCTATTAAGTTACTGTGGGGTTTTCTGGTGAACGTAGCCTTAGTGTAAAGGCAGGAAGATCTTTAATTATCGGAACTGAATGAACAATTTCACATTCATGGAACTTGCTTTGGCTAATTTGGTACTTAAAACTTGCACACCACCAGTCAAAATGCCTTCCAGGACAAATTATAACTGACTAGCAGATACCTAAATCCAGAGTTGTTTGCCAGGTTTGTCTAGCTGTCAAAAAAGCAAGTACATGACACAGATCTGTACACAAAATTCAATTCTCTAAAGTTTTTCAGTCAAGATGAGCAAGGAAAGCTATCATCTTTTTCATGATACTTTGTTCAGCCTGAACGTCATCTACATTTTGGGGGGTGGGAGCATCTGTCCACCACTGTAGGGAAACCTTTCACCATGAAAAGACTCTGCACTCCCTGTACCTATTTTGTTTTCCTACCACTCTCATCACTCACTGCCTCCTTCCTTGAGATGGTGACAGCTTCTCTCCAGAAGAACTGGAGAGCGCTATGGTCCTCATAAGGAAAGACAATGTAAGGACAAGACAACCTGATACATTCCCCATTAGTATTTGTTTCACTGAAAAGCCCTGTGATAGCCAGGTAAATCAAAGAGCATCTTCTGTCGTAATACTGATGTTAGTGAGGAGGTACTAACCACGCAGGAAGACAGGGAGCTTTACAGAACAGGAAAGTCTCGCTAGTGACAGTGCATCTCACCAGAGCTAATGAAGAATACATTACATGAATAATTAAAAACAGGGCTACAGACACACATTTCTAACAAGGTTATCCTCATCTTTTTGTGTTGCACTTCCCTCAATTTCAAACAATTTTAAAAAACGTAAGAGAATTGCCCATATTTGTTCACAATGAATGCTTAAAGACTGCACCACAATCCCTCTCTGATTTTTTTTTGTCCTTCAGTTGACCTATTTAGGCCCTATAAACAATGACATTTCAAGACAGCTGTGTTTGAAGTACAGAATACATTGCAGATTTGCAAATAAGTGCTATCACTAGAAACTGACAAGTTAAAATGTCTTTCCAATTTCACTTTCCGCAGATAAATATAATATACAGTAAGAATAATGACAGCTTTAAGCATTTCTAACTGGTTTCAAACCAAAGTGAGGAATACAAGCACTTCTATCATATCTCAGTGCAAGAACTACCAGAAGTATATTAAAACAGTAATTTGGATTTCTGTCATCCTCTTCAATACCACCTACTAATCTTCCTTCTCTGAACAGCCAGCTTTTCCTCTCTGCTACCACATACTCTCTTTTCTCACCTCTTCCGCCAATATGCACGCAAAAGATTCCACTACACCTGGGCCAAGTTACTAGCTGCCATTTGAATTGTACTTACATGGCACGTATACTGCTTGAAAGCTTCCGACGTAATTTGGTCCCAGCTCATAAATGGTGCTAACACCTGGGGCAGGCAAAACTTCCTCCAGGAAATGCGTAGGGCCCAAACGCCACACTAATGACGAGAGCTGGCGCTGTGCGGGTGGCGTGCCAATATAGGCATAAACAGTGCTGACTACAGGTGGATTGGCAGAACCAGACCCACTAGGACTGCTATGAATGTAGTGAAGCTGTAAGGGAGAAAAACACAGTGAAGTTAATCAGAGAGCATGGGTACCGTGAAAAGAAAGTAGGCAGATCAGAAATTCAGTAAAGTGTTTTGCAAACCAGGGGATGTACCAAATGATTGCTATGTAACGCATGGTATTATGATACCATACAGCAAAAGTCAGTGAAGAACATTAACCAGAAGGTAAATGCAAAGATCAGAAGTTAAGCGGCTATCAAAAGATGAAGGTGTGTATGGAAACACAGGATGAGAACATGTGAGTTCTATGCTTGAAAACGCTAAAGAACGAGGACGTATCTTGATTCTAAAAACATGGTGCTCTATGACGGTCATTATTTTTTGCAAAAGCAGTAAGACTATCTCATAAACTTGTGTTCTTTCTCCTCCTTTTTCAGCCAGTGAAAACATGACTTTGGTAATTATAGTGTTTCAAGCTAAAGTGCGAACGTTGATGAACTCAACTTGGTCAGATTTTCAGACGACAATAAAACAAAATATACGAGTAAGATGCTGGCCATATATATATAATGACAATAACAATCTCACAGGCATTTTCTATCTACCTTCTAAAAATTCTGTTACAGCTATTGAATGTAGTCACGTATGGCCAGACACATGGTTATGTATTACAGCTATTAGCATAGCAAGTGAAGTTACTATAGTCCTCTTTCTGCAAAAGAAATACTGACAGGTAGACTTTCAAAGTCAAAATATTGTTTTACCTACATCAGTACGGTAATGCCAGCTAATTTACACTCCACACCAGGTTTAGCTTACTCCCTTAAGGTCAACACGTGCCAGGTGCTCTTTGATTCTCGGTTACAGGTCAGGAATACTTTGTGTTCAGTGGACAGGTCTACAGTGCTCTTCGCTGCTTCCTGCTTTTGGCCTCTCAGTTTTTTCCACGTAACAACAAAACGTGTTTCCATCTTTACAACTGAATGTGTTTGATCTACAATAACAACGCTGGAGATCTCAGTGGCTATCACTGACAAGGGGATGCTATTTCTGGGGTGGTAAGAGGGTTAGGAAAGGAACAACCTGAATAAATTGGCAAAACTGTCTTACTCTGTAACCTCCCTATTATTCAAAGTTAGATGTGGTACATGGTCCTGGGATAAGTCTTCTTCAGCTTTTTATGATCCTTTTAATTGATCTAGTCAGCAGCATAGCCATGCCACACTTGCCTCACATTCAATGCAATATGTCCACTTCATTTTAGCACTATTGCTCGTACCTGAGAAAGTATTATCTTTTCCTCTTAACAGGACTAGGGTTGGCTCCAAACTGTGTGATGAGCAACGACCCCTTTTTGCAAGGCTCCACATGTTGTACGGGTTTTTTTGTGGGTTTTTTGGGTGGGTGTTTTTCTGAGGGGGGAAGGGGGGCAGTATTGGTTTCTTTTGTTCTTGCTTTGTGTGGGTTTTTTGCATACATACATGTGCAGAGAGAGAGAAATCACTCCAACCAATACAAGTGAGGATTTGAAGATTTATTTTACCTTAACAGTGTTAACAAGCTGTCCATCAAGGTAAAGTGCAGCTGTGCTGTTCTTTAGCATGCCTTTACTCATGACCAGAACTAGGTGATGCCACTGGCCTTCC